>NW_024429214.1:220215-321563 GCF_017639785.1 Mesocricetus auratus | reverse complement strand
GGTTCACTGTGTAGATATCCATCAATGTTATCCATCATATAAACAAACTGAAATAGAAAAACAACATGATCATCTCACTAGATGCTAAAAAAGCCTTTAACAAAATCAAAAACCCCTTCATAATAAAGATCTTGGAGAAATCAGGGATAACAGGATATACAGCAAACCAAAGCCAACATCAAACTAAATGGAGCGAAACACAATGCCATTCCTCTAAAATCAGAAACAAGACAAGGCTGTCTATTCTCTCCATATCTCTTTAATATTGTACTTGAAGTTCTAGCTAGAGCAGTAAGATAGCCAAGGGACATCAAACTTTCAATATTCGCAGATCATATGACAGTTTACATAAGTGAAGTGGATTGATGATGCTATGACAGCAAAGAAATGGTAAATATATGAGGTGAGAGAAATGACAACAATTCACTTTTGATCATCGCATTTTGATCATCCATGTTGATACATACAACCACATATCATTTAAATATAAAAATGTATAACAAATTTTAAAACAATACTTTATGTGAATATCATTTAGAGGTAAAGGTGCTAAGCAGATAAAGATCCATATACTAAAAACTACAGATATTACTAAGAAATTCAAACAAATCATATTAACCAGTCATGTGCTTTGTTCTAAGGTGAAAAGGGTAATCATTGAAATGTTAGTCATCAACATTATAATACCAAGAAGAACATAAGACTTTTGTTTTATATTTCTTATTCAATATTATTTATTTAATGCATGTATTTACATGTAAATATAGGTGAATGTATGTCATGGAGCATGGGTGGAGGTTTGGAGACAATTTGTGGGAGTCAGATACCTTCTTCCACCTTGGAGATTTAGGAATCAAACTCAGAACATCTAGCTCGGTTGTAAGTGCCTTTACCTGCTGTCTTAGTTTCTTTTCTATTGCTGTGATGAGACACAGGCAGCAATGAAACAATTATTTAATTTTGGGCTCATGGTTTCGTGACCATCATGGTGGTGAGAATGGCAGCAGGTAAGCATGTGAGGGAGCAGTAACTAAAACTTTGTATCAACTTGGTTCACAGAAGGAGGCAGAGAGAAATGACATGAGCTTTTGACACACTCCCACACCCAATGACACACCATCTCTGGTAAGGTATAACCTTCCCAGACACTTGCACAATGAGGGACCAAGCACTGAAATATAGGAGACTATGTGGACAAACCTCAAGTCACCATACTTGCAGAGCCAAAGACTCCAGATTGTTGTAGTTGAAGATATATTTATGAAATACTTGTGAAGGCCTGAGAATATAACTTCATGGGACAGCCAGCACCTATATGACAGTAACAAAGACCAGGGTTAACACCCCAGAACTGCAAACCAAGTCAGAGAAATACAGACTAGACAAAACTTCTACTCCACTGGTTTAGCTGTTAAGCTTTAAATAGGTTTGGTTTGTCACCCATCTAAGAACATACAGGATCACAACCTCCACACATTTTCCATCCTACTCACCTACAGTCTCAGATATCAGATCTATTGCAGGGACAGCTTGACAAGAATAAACCAGTCAAGGGGAAGCAACATGTCTGCAATATTATCTGAAATTTGCCATGGCAAGACAGTTTTAGTCTCCACTCTTTTGCCCCATCCCCCTTCCAAGACCTGCAAAGGCACACTCTTCACCAAGGCAAGTGGCTTCTGCTGCTTGCTAAATCCACAGAAGCTGCTCTGCCTCATCTTCAACCCCATTGAGAGGAAATTCAATTTCCTGTTATCAAAAAGAATTCCTTACCTCCCCTAAGAGGGTTTTCTCAATTCTGCCTTTCCGAATACTGGCTTAATGTGCATCATCATCATTATCTATCTGAGCTGGGATACCAGGAGTACTGCAAGAAGGAGATAAGGTCACTACACAAGGAAGGATGCAGGACTGCACGAGTACTTCACTAGAACTCACTGCAACAAAGGACTTCACAAACTTCTCACTGAGGCTCATTAGTTTCAAGAGAACCCATTCTGTTCAAGACAAGACTTAAAATAAATTTTCCTAACAAAGGGAGCTGTACCTCTTCCTCTCTGGATGAAGGAAACAGTTCTAGACATTTTGCTCCCAGGGAACTGACTCTTTGTGCATTTTGTGGCTTCCTACCCCTCTCTGGCAATAATACCCTTTCTCCTCTGACCAACACTATCATCTTTTATATTCATAGGTGACAACATACCATCTACAAAGTCATTTAGTGATGATCTAAACCAGTCTTGAGTGCAGTGTCTTAGCCCAACCACAGAAGGCTGAGCTGGGTCCAAGGAACCTAGGCACCCTACCTTTTATCTAGTGAACACGAACTGTTCATGCAGTGACCTCATCTGGTTCAATCTAGGAAACCAATCATTTTTTTTGTAAACAACTCAGGACTTGCACATCTGACTTCCCCTCAGTGCCATATTTGTCTGGCTCATGTGCCCTATACTTGAGGAGGCAGGCCCTCCTCCAAGCACCTTGTTGTCTAAAATTACTCATCTACAATCAGGAACAACAGTTTTTCATTTGATGGTGTTTGTTCCACAAGATTTATACAACAGGCAAAATGTTATTTATCTCTAAAACAATATGATGATCTCTAGAAAACCTCATTGAATTAGTAGGGGCTTACAGAGAATAGCTACAAACCAAGTAGGAAAAGCATCAATCAACAGGGCTATGTAGGCATGGAGGAATTACATCAAAGGAATGGTGTGTCTACTGAGCTGATGTTCAATATTGCTAGCTTGTTTAATACTGTCTCATTCATGAAACTGTTTTAAAAAACAAAGACCACAGATTCCATTATGAGTATATTCAGTTTTGAATTCAGAGACTTTCTAAAAATTCAAACACTGATCAACATAGCCAACTTATACTCCAGATACCAGACACTGCCCTGTTAACAAATCACAAGCATTCATGAGCACAAGAAACAAGGGAGCAACTACCTGGTGGCCTTGGAAGCATTGATAACTTCTTTGAACATAGGCATACCCACGGTGATGTTCATTGAGACTTGCTTAGGAGAAAGTGTTTGCTGCCAT
This sequence comes from Mesocricetus auratus, assembly GCF_017639785.1. Classification (NCBI taxonomy): domain Eukaryota; kingdom Metazoa; phylum Chordata; class Mammalia; order Rodentia; family Cricetidae; genus Mesocricetus; species Mesocricetus auratus. The sequence goes on along the minus strand of NW_024429214.1, from coordinate 318,513 downwards.
CTGAGTGCCTGGCCAGCCCATGGGTTGTGTCCAGACTGCACCTACTTCAGATCCTGGCTACCTCAGTGCCCAAGAAGAGAAGGCCCAGAAAGCTAGAAGGCACCAAAAGCTAGTAAACATTCCTGGGAACAGACTTCAGGTTATTGCCTCTTAAAAGATATATAAATTTGTTCAGTCAAATATGGAAAAAGTGGTTGTGCTAGAGGAAGAGTCCAGCACAGGCTAGGGAAAAGTGCCAATAGGTGAGTCAGATACAAAGGAGCTGCTGGCTCACACTGGGAGTTCTAGCTGCAAGTTACAGTAGCCCTTTGATATAGTGTGACTAAATGCTGTGTGGTCAGTCTGTGAGGGGTCAGTGACAGTCACACATAATTCCTCTGTCCCAAACTAGAATTATCTTCCCACTTCAAAAAACAATTAAGAAAAAATCTCTCATAGCTGTGCCCAGTCATTTTTATTTTAATTCATTCCTTGTGTAATCAAGTTGACAACTAGGGATAGCCATCAGAGGATGCATCAGTAATAAAAATGACAAGTGTCTGCTTTCACTACTTTTGAGCTCCAAAGCCTTGATTTTCCTGCTATCCCAACTAAGTTTCTGGAATATTCTTTTATCCACACCTTGCTGTCCATGGGGAGATGAAGAAACTGCAATGTGGCCCAACTTTAGATCTCTACAAGATCCTATTCCAAATCAGGCTCCACTTTACTGAATTTGTACTTTAATGTCTAAAAGACAAAGTCCAAAGAGCTGTCATGGAGTCTATATTCAGGAAGGACAAAGAAGCACACTTAGGAGAGCAGAGTTTAGTTCTGAAGGATTTGTAGTTCTCTCATGCTGCTCAGAGGCAACCTTTTGATTTGGAAAGACTTTTAGAAGAAATTGAAAGACTGAAAGACCAAAAGAGAAGGGCTAGTCGTGTTTTGTGAGGAAGCCATGCCTGAGGCCTGACTAACTGGTGTGCCTGTCAGGAGTTGCCTGTCACAGGTGGGTTGGGGATATCCAGGACACAAAGGCCTGAAAGATGGGTCATGGGAGGCACATCTGAGAGAGGATCACCAGTTGGATAAGCCCCAGAATAGACAACCTTCCCCCACTAAGGTGAAGAAGCAATATCATGGTCAGTGTTGAGGGAGGGATCAAAAGGGACAGGCATAGGAGGGACTGAAACAGAGACAAAAGTCATTAGTATGCACTCACATACAAACACACACAAACACACACACACACACACACACACACTCACACACAAACTCACACACTGCAACAGCATGCCTATGGGAAAGCAAGGGTACTTTAGGGGACTCAGACTGTGGAGGAAATAATGCAATTTATCAGAGGCATGGTGATCAGGAAACCTCTTAGGATTCAGTATAGAACCACTAATCTTGCACGAAAAGTGACAGTTTGTTCCCAGCTGGGGACAGAGTCTCCCAAAATCCAAGGTAGTGGTCATTCAAAAGCTAGAAAGACAAAGGCCCTGCTGTGCCCACCAGGCTGCTTCAGTTGGCCAACCTTTGCTGGTCCCACATGGGTAATCCCTTCTACCATCCAGCAGCCAGCAGTACCTAGCAACCAAATTCTATACACCTCTCCCCCAACTCCTGAAGATGTCACAGAACACACTGAGGTCAGAAGATATAGTAGCTAGAGTTATACACTCAATATCATTTCTCACCTAGGGTCCATTTTTGTGGTCCATTCTACATGATACCACCTGTCATCATCTTAATCACCACACTCATGATGATGCAAGCTGGGGACACTACAGTATCACAAAGTGGCCCTGGGGTGAGGAGAAAGAAGGACCAGGCACCAGACATCAGATCAGTTTGACAGGCAAATCTGGAGTGAGAGCTATTTTGGAGCATAGATTTCTAGAGAAGGACTGGTCTTTTTGATCTCCTAGAGGGCTGGGGAAGCATGGGCCCTGCTTGTGTGAAGATCTAGAGCACAAATCTTACATCCCAGCCACACTTTCTGATTCTAGAAAGCCTAGATCCATCTCCAAACATAGTACTAACTTGAGTCCATTTTTTGGAAATCAGGAAGAAGGACCTTCTCCTGGTATTTGAATGGAAAAGTCAATTGAAACAAAAACAAACAAACAAAAAAAAAGCAGGGGCCACAAGGGCAGAGCTATGGAGTTTGTGTTCCTATCCTAATAGGTTCATCACTGACATAACTTTCCATGTTTGGCTTGGATCAGCAACCTCTTAGGAGGAAACCTGATGGACTTCCTTCATCCCAAGCCTTGCTCCTTGTGTCTCCAATTCTTTCCCAGTTATGACCCATGCCAACTGTCACTATAAGGACCTGTCTGATGGTAATGTCATTCTTTCCATGTGAGGCAGAAGGAGATCTTGGCTCTGTTATTTGGAGGCAGGCAAGCACTTAACACAGCAGGCTGTTGCTGGATTGGACTTTGGGACCAGCCAGCACTTGCTACTTGAGAGAGATGAGGGAAGAGGAGCCACGTGTTCATGGTCTCTTGTCAGGAGGTGAGTAAAGACAGGGGTCCTGAGTTCCCACCTGACCCACACAGCTGAGAGGGTTTTTGCCCAAGTAGAAGGTCAAAGTCTGATCTTCAAACTTCCTTGATGCAGCATAATGTATACCTGTTTTGGGGTGTGGCTTCAAGGTGGGGTGTGGCTTCAAGGTGGAACACTTACCCAACATGCATGCACAGTGCTCTAATTTCCATCCCCAGAAATGTAGGCAGTAGGCAGAAAAGTCGGGGCAATGTAAAACCAAAGGAGAGTGGAGGCAGGTCTCCAGAGGCTGTAACTCTTTTCTCCTGCTCCTTCACCACCTCCTCCTTATCCTTCTCCTCCTCTTCCTCCTCCCCCTTTCCTTTCCTCCTACTCTCCTTTCCCCTTCCTCCCCTCCCCTAACCTCCCTTCTCCTCCTCTTCTCTCCTCTCCTCGGGCCCTCTTAGGAGCTCTTTTTGTGTTGCTTTTCATGCTCAGCTTTTGCTTTCACTCCAAACAGAGAGTTGTCACAGACCTTGTCCTGTTTTCTGAGTTCCCAACAGGGATCAGTTACCCCAGGGCTCAGATGCATATAGGTGTCCCTTTCTCTGGTCCAGACCTACGGCTCTGCATCCCTCCCCTTCCCTGTTTCCTGAGACAATACCCATAGCCCCAGTTGCCACGAGAGACATGTCCTCTTTGCAGCTGCTTTCTTCAAGTCAGGCAAACCCATCAGTCTCTTCCCCCTTTTGTGTTCCAGTGTCATTAGGCTTTCTTCAGCTCTGGCTCCCCAGGACCCCAGTGCCAACCCCGTACTCATCCCTGAGTAGCTTGGGTCTCTGCTCACAACCACCTGGAGTGTTCATGTGGACTTGAGCCCAGAGTGCACAGCAGACCTGGGTTGGCTCCATATCCAAGAGCCACTTGCTGCTCCCTGCAGCTCCTCCCAGAGTCTCCTCCTCTGACATATCCTTTTGTGTTTTCACTTCAGGGTTCTTGGGATGCTGCTTGGGCAGAAGGCTAGCACAATAGAGATGTGGGGAACCTTAAGGGCAGGCCCCATTCGAGGTCCCAGTGCAGACACCCCTGCAATTGGCACATTCCCTACTGAGAGATCAGTAGAGCTGAGAGGAGATGGGTGCTATGGTACCCTCTTCCCAGCTTGCTACTCATTTAGCTTGCTTGGACAGGGTCGAGAATCCGTGCCCACTCACACCACCCCTTACTGGGAGACAACTAAACCTTGTTGCTGCCTGCAGAGAACCCCCTCTCAAGTTTCTAGTCTACTTGGTACACACTTCTTCTTGGCAGGCCAGAGCCCTGAGAAACTGGCCTTTGAGTGAAGGTAAGACAGGACATTTGAAGGTGTTGCTCTTGGACAGACCAGCATTCCAGTAGGAAACTGCAGTCCTTACTCTGGATGGGTGCAGTGGCACAGGACTACATATCCACTGGGTAGACTCCCAGTGTGATTGCTGGGAAACAAACTCAGATCCCTTGGAAGTGCAGCAATTGCTCTTCAGACCAAATGTTTTGCTTTGTTGTTGTTTTTGAAACAGGGTTTCTGTGCATTTCTGGGTGCCCTGGTTCTTGTTCTGTAGACCTAGCTGGCCTCTAACTCCTAGAGATCCACCTGTCTCTGCCTCCCGCATGCTAGGTTTGAAGGTGTGCACCAGGAAGTGCATTGCTTTAGGTATTTCTTTTATTTTGGTGTGTGTCATGTTGTGTGTGTGTGTGTGTGTGTGTGTGTGTGTGTGTGTGTGTGTGTGTGTGTGTAGGGTGCAGGAGTATATGGTGGTCAAGGATATCTTGGGGCAGTTGTTTCTCTCCTTGCACCATAGGGGTCCTGAGGATTTCACTCATGCACTCAGTATTGAGAGTGGTCCCTGGACCTGGAGAGATTCTGGGGGTGTTGAGGAGATGGAGACCAGATCCTCACATATGCAAGGCTATCACCCACTCACTGAACTATATCCCTAGCATACATTTGTTTAGTGTAATGGCATGGATAGAACTTGGACCCTCACGATGCCAAGTGACTACCCCAGCCTGGCACTCTGGTTTGTAACCTCTGACATGTTTGCATGCTGCCTGATATTGTTAACACAACCATGTCCTCAAGGTGGCAGTGCCCTCATGGAATCCCTCACTGTTATACATAGTCCAAAATGGGACAATCATAATGTTGGTGTTCCCACTATTGGGAGTAGGAGGATGTCAGATCCCTGTCTTTGATTGAACCTAGTTTCTAGCCCCATGGTAGCACACAACTGTCATGCAGGCACTGGGTGGTGGGGGATCTCTGGAAGTCTGTGAGGCCAGCCTGGGCAACACAATCCTGTGCTACCAACATGTCCACCTGAAGCCACAGGCCAAGCACACAGACATCACCAGTCAGTGCTGGGAGGAAAGCCACATGGCACAGCCATGTGAACTGAAGCTGTTCCAATGTGGCAGCTGTGGCTGAAGGGGCAGACAAGACAGGCAGCAGCAGCTGCTGGTTTGTAATGAGGAGTAGCAACAGGGGTCCTCAGATGAACTGAGGCCTAAGGGGTGAAGGACCCAACAGCAGGCTAGCCTGACTCAGCCTGGAGTAATGATTCAAGGAGGAAAGAGCTCTGAGTCCTGGGTCCAAAGCTGATAATGGCACCATGACCTGGGATGCTGGTGGCTGCTGGGTTCAGGAGCATGGCCACGGTGGGGTCCTGCTGAGATCACAGGGTGCAACAAGGTATATGAAGGGCAGGGAAGGACCAAAGGTGAACAGGAAACAAGTGCAGTGATGTTACAGTACTTCTATGAAGATGAGCTGTGAAGTGCAGTTCAGATTAACAGGCCAGAAGGCTGTGTCTGTAGAACTGTGTTACACCAAAGGGAGGGTTTCCAGAGCCCAGGGACCATCCAGGGGTTAAACATAAAGGAACCAGAGGGTCTGACAGGGGAGGGTTTTTTTCCTTCCCAGGACAGTCTCCATCAGAGATTGAAGGGCTGGGTCTAGGAGGTGAGGGAAAATATGGGTGAGGGAGGGACTGTAGAGTAGAGGGAAAATAATGTGACCATGAGTGAAGCAGAGCCATCAAGGAGCCACTGGTGAGACTGTGTCACAGTTGGGTCTTGCTGCCCTATTGAATGCCAGGCCAGAGGGTTGTAGGAATGAGTCTTTACTCTCTTCTGATTTGAAGAATAATAAGACAGGGAAAGCAAGATGTCACCAGTCAGCTAGCCCAGCTTTACCACGGAGAAACTGGCTGGATTTATGTCAACTAGATGCAAGTTAGAATAATCACAGAGGAAACAAGCTAGTATGCAGCACCCCTCTATGGCCTCTACATTACCTTCTGCTTCCAGCTTCCTGCACTGTTTGAGTTCCTGTCCTGACTTCCTGCAATGATGGATAAACAGTGATATGAACATGTAGGCCAAATAAACCCTTTCCTCCCCAGCTCGCTTTGACTCATGTTTCATCACAGTAATAGTAACCCCAAAAAAACTAGGGTTGAAGCACAAAACAGCTCAACTCTGCCATGGAGGAGCCCAAACAAGACAGTGTAGAGTTTGTTTTGTTTTTGTTTTTTTTGATTGCTATAAGGTGTGATAATTTTCACTTGAAGGTAGGTATTCTTGGAGGCCAGAGATAGCATTGAAGTCCCCAGAACTGACATGATTGTGAGCTTCCAAGTTAGTGCTAGGAACTGAACTCCAGTTCTCTGAAGAAGCAACAATTGTTCAATGACCAAGACATGTCTCCTGCCCCCCTTTTAAAATTTTACCTAATTTCTTATGGGAGTGTGTTGGTGAGATGGCATGGGGCATATGTGGAGGTAAGAAGATAGCACTTGGGAGTTGTTTCTATCATCCTATTTGGGACACAGGGATTCAGCTGAGGTTGTCAAGCTTGAGGACAAGCCACGAATCTACCCCAGTGGTCCAGAGATTTCACTCTCTTGGATTCTTCTGTCTTTTACTTTATGTTTGCTCCTACTCCAACATCCACATTCAAGACGTATTCTATAAATGTCATGTAAACACTAAGTATTCTATAAAGTTTACAACATACAGTAGCTAGCTTGTGTATACCTGGGGAGGTTGAAGGAGTCAGTGCCTAGGGAACAAAAGGGCTGAAGCTGTTCTGTCATTGACATTGCAGGGCCAGTGGTCATGGCTCTCCATTGTAGAGTCCTGGTTATGCTCTGTTTTCATGATGCAGTATTCATTTGCTATGGCAAACACTGTGTCATCTTCAGGATGCAACTCTGTAGTTCCTGAGGAAAAATTAAGAAGGTAATGGACTGCTTTACTCCTGGAGCCATTGTGACTGAATGAAGGTAGAGGACACCTGGGCAGCCACAATCCAGTTCAGCAGGACAACATTTGGACCTTTGCCAGGTAACACTGCCACGAGGTTTTGGCCACAGTCACATGTCTCAACATTTGTCAGTCCATGTTTTGTGTTCCATACCTCATATGTGGCCTCTCTTGCTTATCAGCCTCTATTATGCTAAGTCTGTCCTTCAGCACCATTCCTGTGGGGATCACAGACCCTGGCAAGAAACCCACTCCTCAATCAGCCTGGGAGCAGGCAGCAGCGAGACAATATTTACTGAAAACAATTCAGTGCCATAAATTCCTAATAAGGGCTTGATAAGGGCTTGGTCACTGAAACATCCTGACTTTGATCTTCCCTATGGCTAGCTACTCCCTGCTGTTCCTGATTCTGGTGCCAGAGATTTAACTACCAGCCAGGAGGAAGCAGAGGTGTGTGAGAGGTGTATGAGAGGTGTGTGAGAGGGCTGTTGGTGATTTGTGTGTGTATGGATGGCAGAAGTCTTTCTGAAGGGAAGCGTTTTTCTTGAGAAGTTCTCCTAAGCCGATTTGGGGAACATACAGTTTTCTTTCTTTTTTTTTTCGTGTTCTATTTTTTTTTTAATTTTTTTTTATAATCTAGAGAGTCCAGTTTGTGCATCCCATCGACTGGGACACACTCAACCTACCAAGGCCCTTACTCTTTTTTTTATTTTTATTTTTTATTTTCCAGTTTAAATTTAGATAAGAGACAAGGTTGCTTTACAAGTCAGTACCAGGTCCCTCTCCCTTTCCCTCCCTTCCTCCCGTGCCCTCCCCCCAATCCCCCCCCATTATCCCCTCATTCCCCCAGGGAGGGTGAGGCCCTCCATGGGGGTGTCCATAGTATGTCATTTCATATAGGGCAGGGCCTAGACCCTTCGCCAAGTGTTCAGGGTGAGTGTTCACCTCACATTGTTCTATGGGAGTCCAAACTCCGTGTGTATACTTGGGATGGGTACTGATCTGCTGCCCAAGGCTCAATAGATTACCTAGGTCTCCTCACTGACCCCCAGATTCAGGGGGTCTTGATCAGTCCCATGCTGGATTCCCAGGCTGATGCCTGGCATTCAAGAGTTAACCTTTGTCTGGTCAGCTGTTTCTGGGGGTTAAACCAGCCCAGTCTTAATCCCTTTGATCATCAGTCCTCCCTCTCTGTTACTGGCTTTCTTGAGTTCAGCTCAGTACTTAACCAAGGGAGTCTGCCTCTTCCTCAATCAGCCACTAAATGAAGTTTCTGTTTCCCAGACTCTCTGGCCATAGGATTGAAGGCTGACACTCCCCAGATATATGTCTAAAATCCATATATGAGAGAGTACATGCCATGTTTCTCTTTTTGTGACTGGGTTACCTCACTCAGGATGGTTTCTTCTAGTGTCATCCATTTGCCTGCGAATCTCATGATTCCATTATTTTTTTCTGCTGAATAGTACTCCATTGTGTAGATGTACCACATTTTCTCTATCCACTCTTCGGTTGAGGGACATCTAGGTTGCTTCCAAGTTCTGGCTATTACAAATAAAGCTGCTATGAACATAGTGGAACAGACATCTTTGTTGTATGAATGGGCATCTTTTGAATATATGCCTAAGAGTGGAGTTGCTGGGTCTTGTGGTAGGTTTATTCCCATTTTTCTGAGGAATCTCCATACTGATTTCCAAAGTGGCTGAACCAGTTGGCACTCCCACCAGCAATGGAGGAGTGTCCCCCTTTCACCACATCCTCTCCAGCATAAGTTGTCATTGGTGTTTTTGATTTTAGCCATTCTGACAGGAGTGAGATAGTATCTCAGAGTTGTTTTGATTTGCATTTCCCGGAGGGCTAAGGATGTTGAGCACTTTCTCAAGTGCCTCTCAGCCATTTTAGACTCCTCTATTGAAAACTCTCTATTTAGTTCTGCAGCCTACTTTTTAATTGGGTACTTTGATGTTTTGGAGACTTGCTTCTTGAGTTCTTTGTAAATTTTGGAGATCAACCCTCTGTCAGATGTGGGATTAGTGAATATTTTTTCCCATTCTGTGGGCTGCCTTTTTGTCTTGCTGCTGTGTTCTTTGTCTTACAGAAACTTCTCAGTTTCAGTAGGTCCCATTTATTAATTGTTGATCTCACTGTCTGTGCTACTGGTGTTATGTTCAGGAAGTTGTCTCCTGTACCAATTTGTTCAAGGGTACCACCCACTTTCTCTTCTAAGAGTTTCAGTGTGGCTGGATTTATATTGAGGTCTTTGATCCATTTGGACTTAAGTTTTGTGTATGGCGATAAACATGGATCGATCCGCATTCTACATGCCAGTTTCCAGTTATGCCAGCACCATTTGTTGAAGATGCTTTCTTTATTCCATTGTATATTTTTAGCTTCTTTGTCAAAGATCAGATGTTCGTATGTGAGTGGGTTAATACCCGTGTTTTCAATTCGATTCCATTGGTCTACCAGTCTATTTTTGTGCCAATACCAAGCTGTTTTCAGGACTATAGCTCTATAATAGAGATTGAGGTCAGGGATGGTGATGCCTCCAGACGTTGCCTTGTTGAACAGTGTTGTTTTGGCTATCCTGGGTCTTTTGTTTTTCCATACAAAATTGATTATTGTTCTTTCAAGGTCTGTGAAAAATTGTGCTGTGATTTTAATGGGGATTGCATTGAATCTGTAGATTGCTTTTGGCAGGATTGCCATTTTTACTATATTGATCCTACCTATCTAAGAGCATGGGAGATCTTTCCATTTTCTGGGGGCTTCTTTAATTTCTTTCTTTAAAGATTCAAAGTTCTTACGATACAGGTCTTTCACTTGTTTGGTTAGCATTACCCCAAGGTATTTTATGTTGTTTGTGCCAATTGTAAAGGGTGATGTTTCTCTGATTTCTTTTTCAGCACTTTTATCATCTGTATATAGTAGGGCTACTGATTTTCTTGAGTTGATCTTGTAGCCTGCCACTTTGCTGAAGGTGTTAATCAGCTGTAAGAGTTCCCTGGTAGAATTCTTTGGGTCATTGATGTAAACTATCATATCGTCTGCAAACAGTGAAAGTTTGACCTCTTCTTTCCCAATTTTTATCCCCTTGATCCCCCTTTGTTGTTGTATGGCAATAGCTAGAACTTCAAGTACCATGTTGAAAAGGTATGGAGAGAGTGGACAGCCTTGTTTTGTTCCTGATTTTAGAGGAATTGCGTTGAGTTTCTGTCCATTTAGTTTGATGTTGGCTGTTGATTTACTGTATATAGCTTTTATTATGTTTAAGTATGTCCCTGTAATCCCAGATCTCTCCAAGACCTTTATCATGAAGGGGTGTTGGATTTTGTCAAAGGCTTTTTCAGCATCTAGTGAGATGATCATGTGATTTTTGTTTTTCAGCTTGTTTATATGGTGGATTACGTTGATGGATTTTCGTATGTTGAACCATCCCTGCATCCCTGGGATAAAACCTACTTGATCGTGGTGAATGATTGTTTTGATGTGTTCTTGGATCTGATTTGCCAGTGTTTTATTGAGTATTTCTGCATCAATTTTCATGAGGGATATTGGTCTCAAGGTCTCTTTCTTACTTGTATCTTTGTGTGGTTTGGGGATCAAGGTTATTGAAGCCTCATAGAAAGAGTTTGGCAAAGACCCTTCTGCTTCTATTGTGTGGAACATTTTGAGAAGAATTGGTATAAGCTGTTTTTTGAATTTCTGGTAGATTTCTGCACTGAGGCCATCTGGACCTGGACTTTTTTTGGTTGGGAGACTTTTGATGACTCCTTTTATTTCCATAGGGGTTATAGGTCTATTTAAATTGCTTATCTGTTCTTGATTTAGTTTTGGCAAGTGATAGCTATCCAGGAAGTCATCCATTTCCTTTAAATTTTTGAATTTTGTGGAGTACAGGTTTTCAAAGTATGACCTAATGATTCTCTGGATTTCCTCAGAGTCTGTTGTTATGTCCCCCTTTTCATTTCTGATTTTGTTAATTTGCATGTTCACTCTCTGCTGTTTGGTAAGTTTGGACAAAGGTTTGTCTATCTTGTTGATTTTCTCAAAGAACTAACTCTTCGTTGCATTGATTCTTTGTATTGTTTTCCTGGTTTCTACTTTATTGATTTCAGCCCTCAATTTGATTATTTCCTGGCGTCTACTCCTCCTGGGGGAGTTTGCTTCTTTGTGTTCTAGAGCTTTCAGCTGTGATGCTAATTCTCTGGTATAACTATCCTCCTGTTTCTTCAGGTGATCATTTAGTGCTATGAACTTCCCCCGTAACACTGCTTTCAATGTGTCCCATAGTTTTCGGTATGTTGTGTCTTTGTTCTCATTGAATTCTAGGAAGTCTTTAATTTCTTTTTTTATTTCCTCTTTGACCCAGGGATGGTGCATTTGAGCATTATTCAATTTCCATGAGTTTGTAGGTTTTCTGCATTTTGTGTTGTTGTTGAATTCTAATTTTAAAGCATGGTCGTCTGATAAGATGCATGGAATTATTCCAAATTTTTTGTAGCTGCTGAGGTTCGATATGCTGCCAAGTATGTGGTCAATTTTTGAGAAGGTTCCCTATGGTGGTGAGAAGAAGGTATATTCTTTTTTATGTGGATGAAATGTTCTATAGATATCTGTTAATCCCAGTTGGGTCATTACTTCATTACCAATTGCTTCTGTTTTGAGTTTCTTTCTGGTATTCCTGTCTAGTGGTGAGAGTGGTGTGTTGAAATCACCCACTATAACTGTGTGGGGCTTTATATGATATTTAAGTTCTAATAATGTTTCTTTAACGAATGTGGATGCCTTTGTATTTGGGGCATAGATGTTCAGGATAGACACTTCATCTTGGTGGGTTTCACCTGTGATGAGTATGTAATGACCTCCTTCATCTCTTTTGATTGATTTTATTTTAAAGTCCAGTTTGTTAGATATTAGGATTGCTACCCCTGCTTGTTTCTTGGGTCCATTTGATGAAAAATTTTTTCCCAACCTTTAACTCTCAGGTAATGTCTGTCTTTGAGGGTGAGGTGTATTCCTTGTATGCAGCAGAAGGAAGGGTTCTGTCTTCGAATCCATTCTGCCAGACTGTGTATTTCTATGGGTGAGTTAAGGCCATTAACATTGAGGGATATTAATGACCATTGATTGCTCATCCTTCTTCGATTTGCGATTGTTGTTGGTGGTGGAATTATGTGTGGAATTTCACCCCTTTGTTCTTTTGGCTGTTGGTAGAGAGGGGAGTCTCTAATGCTTATGTTTTTCTGGTTGTAGTTAGCTTCCTTGGGTTGGAGTTTTCCTTCCAAAGTTTTCTGTAGGGCTGGGTTAGTGGACACATATTGCTTGAATCTAGTTTTGTCATGGAATATCTTGTTTTCTCTGTCTATAGTGATTGAGAGCTTTGCCAGGTATAGTAGTCTGGGCTGGCATCCATGGTCTCTTAGTGTAGGTAGAATATCTATCCAGGACCTTCTGGCTTTCAGCGTTTCCATGGAGAAATCAGGTGTAATTCTGATAGGTCTGCCTTTATATGTTACTTGACTTTTTTCCTTAGCTGCTCTTAATATTCTTTCTTTATTCTGTATGTTTGGCGTCTTGATTATTATGTGGCGAGGGGATTTTTTTTTTGTGGTCCACTCTATTTGGTGTTCTGTAGGCTTCTTGTACCTTAATTGGCATGTCATTCTTAAGGTTGGGAAAGTTTTCTTCTATAATTTTGTTGAATATGCCTTCTGCCCCTTTGAGGTGGATTTCTTCTCCTTCTTCTATACCTATTATTGTTAGGTTTGGTCTTTTCATGGTGTCCCATATTTCCTGGATGTTTTATGTTAAGGATTTATTGGATTTAAGGTTTTCTTTGGTTGATAAATCCATTTCTCCTAGTGTATCTTCAACACTTGAGATTCTCTCTTCCATCTCTTCTATTCTGTTGGTAATGCTTGTATCGGTAGTGTCTGACTGTTTGTCCAGCTTTTCTATTTTCTGCCTTTCTTCAGATTGTGTTTTTTTTAATGTCTCTATTTCAGTTTTCAACCCTTGCAGTGTTTGCATTGCTTCTTGCAATTTTCTGTTTATCTTTTCGTCCATTTGTTGCCTTTTATTAATTTTTTGGTTTGTTCTTTCTTCCATTTCTTGCATTTTTTGGTTTGCTTTTTGTTCCATTTCTCGCATTTTGTACTTTGTTTCTTCTTCCATTTCCTGCCTTTTTTGATTTGTTTCTTCTTCCATTTTTTTCATTTTTTGCTTTGTTTTTTCTACCATTTCTTGCATTTTTTGCTTTGTTTCTTCTTCCATTTCCTGCCTTTTTTGGTATGTTTCTTCTTCCAATTCTTGCATTTATGGCTTGTTTTTTCTTCCATTTCTTGCATTTTTTCGTTTGTTTTTTCTTCCATTTCTTCGAGGGATTTTCCTATATCCTCTTTTAGGGCCTCTATCATTTTAATGAAAGTGCTTTTAAGGTCGTTCTCTTCTGCTACATTCACATTGGAATGTTGGGGTCTTGCTAGTGTGGAGTCTCTAGAATCTGGCGGTGTCATATTTGTTTTTCGGTTGCTGACTGTGTTTTTGTATTGTCTCTTTCCCATCTCTTCTTCTAGTGGGTGCAGAAAAGCCCCTTACTGGTCTGGGGACCAGAGTTCCCTTTTGGTGGGTGCTAGCAAGTCCAATAATCTGGTGGTTCTTCTATTCCTTGTCCAAATGCTGGTCCCGTGGGTGGAGAAGAACAGGAATCTGGGGTGCTTATACTCTTGCCTGGTCCCCTGGACCGTATGCTGGGTCCTGTTGTACCTGATCTGGAACAGCTACTCCCCTGGTCTCCCAGGCTCCTCTGGTTTCCTGGTCTCATTGGTGGGAGAGAAGATCTGGAGTCTGGGGTGCTTGGCTCCTGTCGGGATTGGGAGCTCTGTGCAGTTCCCAGGCCATCTTCAGGCACTGGAACACAGGCTGGGAAGCTGGCCTGTTTACCTGATGCTGCTGGAGGAACCGCTGCTTCCCTGGACTCCCAGCCTCCTCCCATACAGTTTTCTTAACGCAACTGACTGGTCTCTGTGTCATCTATCCCTACCACCTCACCACATTCTCAGATACAGAATGAGCAGGAGGCGTGGCAGTTGGAGGTCCCACTGAGATCGTGAAAGCAAGGTAAGTGGGCAGGTTCGTCTCTTTTCTGGCCAGGGACAGATTGGGGAAAATAAGAAAAGAAACGATGGGAAATAGTTCCTGGAATTTTAAATAACAGTATCACGTAAAAAAGTTACTTGAAGTACAGGGGACTACAACCATGGAAGGCTTTTTAAAATGACTTGAATGAGTGAGTCCATGGTTCATTACTGTGGGAGGCTTAAATGTCCCAGATTGGGAGGATGTTCTTTATGATCTTCAGAGAGTCGGGTGTTGGCATATGCCTTTAATCCCAACACTCGAGATACAGAAGTAGGTAGGATGGAGGCCATCCTGGTCTATAGGGTGAGTTCCAGGACAGCCTCTAAAAGGATAGAGAAACCCAGTCTCAAAAAAATTAAAAAGGGGGTAAAATAAGAAATAAAATAAAAAATCTCCAGTCTTTTGCCTGATCCACTGAGGTCAGGAATGTAAAGGGAAAGTCAGATCTAAAAGCGTGGCCAACAAGTAAGGCTATAAGTATGTATTAAAAAGGGGGTACCAAGCTAGGGGTACCAGATTAAATCTCCAGGCCTTGCCTGACAAAGGTCAGGAAAGAAAGGGAAACCTGAGAGATTGCCCTCAGGTGAAGGGTGGATTGGATTAAATCTCCAGGCCTTTGCCTGACACAAGGTCAGGAAAGCAAGGAAAACCTCAGAGATCACCTTCAGTTGAAGGGTAGATTGGATTAAATGTCTAGGCCTTTGCCTGACACAAGGTCCTGAAAGAAAAGGGGAACCTAAGAAGTTGCTGTCAGTTGGAGGGTGGATTGGAGGATCATCTTCAAAGGGAGGATGGATTAAAGATGAGTAAATTTTAAAAATTGGTAACAGTTAATAAATGAGGTATTAGTATTCAGTAAAGAAAAAGGCAAAGGTATATAAAATGTGGGGACACCAGACCTGGAGCAGAAACCTACTTCCCCTTCGGCCTGGGAGCAGGCATCTATGTAATGTTTACTGAAAACAATTCAGTGCTTTAGGGCTCAGATAGGGCTTGCTCACTGAAATACCATGTCTTTCACACCCCCTACGGCTCGATGCCTCTTCCTGTTTCCCTGTGGTGTCTCCCCGATTCTGGGGCCGGAGATTAGACCACCAGCCAGGAGGAAAAAATGGTATGTAGATAAATGACAGAAGTCCTTAAAAAGGAAAGCTCCTTTTTCTTAGAGAGACTTCTCCAGAGACTTCTCCTGAGACTTCTCTCTCCTAAGCGGACTTGGAATCTCCTCCTAAGCTGACTTGGGAAGCATAAAGTTTTCTTAAACAACCGACCGGTCTCTGTGTCATCTATCCCGACCACCTCGCTACATTCTCAGATGCAGGGCGCACAGCAGGTGCGACAATAAAATAAAAATGTTTATTTACATTTATATGGGGTAGGGTATTAATACAAATTTAAGGTCAATTTTGTGAGTCATCTCTAAAAACTTTTGGCAAAAGCCTGGCCTTTCCACTTTGCATCTACAGAATTACAAGGAGTGGGTATGGCTGTAGACCCTGAGTGTAGCTCAAAACTTCTCTAATAAAGAAATGATGAGGGACATACAGGACTTTTTCAACCTTCTTTTCAAAGATTGACTGGAGCTGTTCTGTTAAAGACGTTTCATTTCAACAAACTAATCATAACCTAGGCAAAAGGAGAGATATGTATGCATGGTCTGTGTGTATAGGCGTGGCCACGTCAGTATGTATGAAGTGTGAAGTGTAAATGTGTGAATGTTGACAAAAGCAACTGTTCTATTTCCCTGGAGATGATTAAAGGGATACTTAAATCCCTGCAAACAGTTAAAAATTACCTAAATCAATTTAGATATAGCCAAAAGAAACATCCAGTCAGTCGGTTACTATCTTAACAAAAAAGTCAAGGGTTAAGCCTTCAGAGCCAGTCAATTTAAAAAAAAAAGGTTTTTTCAGGGAACTGCCCTGCCGCTTTGGCAGGCCCCACCCCCAAAAGTATCTGTGTAGATGCAAATTAGGCCTTGTCAGCTCAGATGCAAACAAGGCCTTGTCAGCTAGTGAGAGCTACCGGTTAGATTAAAAACAAAAAAGGACTACTCACAGACATCAGATAATTTTAAAAAATTATTTGGGACATAGTATAGTTTAGAATCCTCAAAAGTACTTAATGGTTATGTCCCTTTTAAAGGACATCTACTAACAATTTGAATAGTGCTCCCAATTCACCTAGATAGTTAACTAAGGAGGGTAGACAAATCCTTCTACTGTTATTGTTCAACTTCGACAGTTCAAACAAAATTTAAAAAATAAAAAGGGGGAGTAATGTCCCCATTCCCCTCATGATTTATTGAATAATCCACTCCTCATTTAAAAATTTTTAAAATGTAAATGCTAGTGAGCAATCTGCTTCAGACAGATTCTGGCATAATGGAACTTGAGCAACTATTACTCAGGTCAAATGGAGACATCCATACACTAGACAGTGGAGAAGACCCTAATTTGGGGTCGAGGGCTGTTTGTGTTTTCTTGCAGGAAAAGAATAAAGCTTCAGCAGCTGTCACAACATTTGGTGAGATACATGGAGCAGAGAAAAAGTGGACCTGAGACCGTGGGAGCCTTTCCAAGCCAGTTGGAGATCTCCTACATTGGCGTTCCTGACCCTTGATGTCATCAAATCAATAGCCCGAGAAAGAAATAAAACAGTCAGTTTGAGATTTCCAGTTTCTCAACAGGCCTGCTACATCAACCTCCTGGACCCATGAGTTTTAATCCCGTAGCCAGCAAAAAACTGGAAGATTAGCAGTTTGCCCTTGACACACCTTAAAACAACAGTATTCATTTTGCCAGTTTTTCCCTTTGGGGGGAGAAAGGACCCACTAAAAACATTTGGACATTGGTATGGACTGTGATGAATGACAAAAGCCTCTTTTCAGTATTTGAACAGGGCATGGTCACTTGAAATATCAGACTTGGTGGTTCCTGTTTCTGGAATTGCACCAATGCCGGTGTATTTTTCTGGAGAAATGCAATTTGTCCTAATATGACAAAAAGGAGACTTTGACTCAAGTTACATATTCAGCTGAGGCTACTGACTTTAGATCAACAAACTGCATCACCGCAGGAACTAATTGGTACTGTGTAAATAGTGCAACAAGCCTCTTGTTCATATTTTTTATAATGCTACATGTGTAACATCAATGATTGTACCTAATGTATCTGTGCAAGTGCACTTTCTAAATGCTTTCCTAAGTAGATCTTGGAATGATTGTAAACTATATCACTATTTTGACCGTCAAATTGTAACTGAAAATCACCCTTGTAGCAAAGAAAGGCTGGTGGTAGAATGCTATGGCCCAGATCGAGGGATGGGCAGATGACAGAGTGGTGCTATGTCAGTGGGGGTCCTAGGAATGGTGACAGTGTCAGTAGGCATTCTGGCTTCATGCTGAGTTCAAAGTGCCTTAGCCCATGGCAATCCCGATAGCCATAAATCCTGATTACAGATGACTCTAAGATGAGGTTTCTCTGACGACAGGCAACTTATGGGGTAGAGTCCCCCCCTCCCGCCTAAGGGAGGAGTAGCCGGGTACCTCAAAGATGGGATGGGGGCACTCCATTTGACCTAAGACAGGAGTGCCTCATAAGAAAATAAAAAAGAGGAATTGGGATCACAGTCAATATTTACTGAAAACATGTTTACTGAAAACAGTTCAGTGCCATAAATTCCTGATAAGGGCTTGGTCACTGAAACACCCTGACTTTGATCTTCCCGATTGCTAGCTACTCCCTGCTGTTCCTGATTCTGGTGCCAGAGATTTAACCATCAGCCAGGAGGAAGGAGAAGTGTGTGAGAGTTGTGTGAGAGGGTTGTTGGAGATTTGTGTGTGTATGGATGGCAGAAGTCTTTTTGAAGGGAAGCGTTTTTCTTGGGAAGTTCTCCTAAGCCGATTTGGGGAGCATAAAGTTTTCATTTTTTTTATTTTTTTATTTTATTTTCCAGTTTAAATTTAGATAAGAAACGAGGTTGCTTCACAAGTCAGTTCCAGGTCCCTCTCCCATTCCCTCCCCTCCTCCCGTGCCCTCCCCCCAACCCCCCCTCGTTATCCCCTCATTTCTCCAGAGAGGGTGAGGCCCTCCATGGGGGTGTACATAGTCTGTCATTTCATATAGGGCAGGGCCTAGACCCTTCCCCAAGAGTTCAGGGTGAGAGTGCACCTCACATTGTTCTATGGGAGTCCAAAGTCCGTGTGTATACTTGGGATGGGTACTGATCTGCTGCCCAAGGCTCAATAGATTCCCTAGGCCTCCTCACTGACACCCAGATTTAAAGTTTTCTTAATGCAACTGACTAGCCTTCGCCTGACAAAGGTCAGGAAAGTAAGGGGACCCTGAGAGTTTGCCCTCAGTTGGAGGGGGTATTGGATTAAATCTCTAGGCCCTTGCCTGAAAAAGGTCAGGAAAAAAAAGGGAACCTAAGAGACCACCCTCAGTTGAAGGGTGGATTAGATTACATGTCTAAGCCCTCACCTAACAAAGGTCAAGGGAACCTAAGATGAAAAGTTGCCCTCAGTTGGAGGGTAGATTGGAGGATCATCCTCAATGGAAAGATAGATTAAAGATGGGTAAATTAAATAAACTGGTAACAGTTAATAAATGAGGTATTAATATTCAATAAAGAAAAAGACAAAGGTATAGAAAATAAAAATGTTTGGTTACATTTATATAGGGTAGGTTATTGAATTTTGTGAGTCATCTCTAAAAACTTTTGGCAAAAGCCTGGTCTTTCCACTTTGCATCTACAGAATTACAAGGAGTGGGTATGGCTGTAGCCACTGAGTGTAGCTCAAAACTTCTCTAATGAAGAAATGACGAGGGACATACAGGACTTTTTCAACCATTTGTTTTAATTCAAAGATTGACTGGAGTTGTTCTGTTAAAGAAGTTTCAGTTCAACAAACTAATCATAACCTAGGCAAGGAGAGATATGTATGCATGGTCTGTGTGTATGGACGTGGCCATGTCAGTATGTATGAAGTGTGAAATGTAAATGCGTGAATGTTGACAAAAGCAACTGTTCTAATTGCCTTGGATATGATTAAAGGGATACTTAAATCCCTTCAAACAGTTAAAAACTACCTAAATCGATTTAGATATAGCCAAAAGAAACATCCAGTCAGTCGGTTAATATTTTAACAAAAAAATTCAAGTTAAGCCCTCAGAGCCAGTCAGAGAGAGAGAGAGAAAGAGAGGTTTTTTCATGGAACTGTCCTGCAGCTTTGGCAGGCCCCCACCCCCAAAGGTGTCTGTGTAGATGCAAATTAGGCCTTGTCAGCTCAGATGCAAATGAGGCCTTGTCAGCTAGTGAGAGCTACAGGTTAGAAAAAAACGACTATTTGGGACATAGTATAGTTTACAATCCTTAAATGATTCTCAAAGGTACTTAATGGTTATGTCCCTTTTAAAGGACATCTACTAATACTTTAAATAGTGATCCCAATTCACCTAGATAGTTGACTAAGGAGGGTAGACAAATCCTTCTACTGTTATGGTCCAACTTCAACAGTTCAAACAAAATTTAAAAATAAAAGGGAGTAATGTCCCCAGTCTCCACATGATTAATTAAATAATCCACTCCTCATTTAAATATTTATAAAACATAAATGCCAGTGAGGAATCTGCTTCAGACAGATTCTGACATAATGAAAGTTAAATAACTATTACTCGGGCCAAATGGAAACATCCATACACTAGACAGTAGAGAAGACCCTAATTTGGGGTCGAGGGCATGTTTGTGTTTTCTTACAGGAAAAGAATAAAGCTTCAGTAGCGGTCACAACATCTGGTGAGATGCATGGAGCAGAAAAACCTGGACCTGAGACCGTGGGAGCCTGCTCAAGCCAGTTCGAGATCTCCTAAATCAGTGTTCCTGACCCTTGATGTCATCAAATCTACAGCCCGAGAAAGAAATAAAACAGTCAGTTCGAGATTTCCAGTTTCTCATCAGGCTTGCTACATCAACCTCCTGGAACCGTGAGTTTTCATCCCAAAGCCAACAAAACTGGAAGATTAGCAGCTAGCCTTTGATACACCTTAAACAACAGAATTCATTTTGCCAGCTTTTCCCTTTGGGGGAAAAAGGACCCATTTAACATTTAGACATTGGTATGGACTGTGATGAATGGCAAAAGCCTTTTTTCAGTATTTGAACAGGACATGGTCACTTGAAATATCAGACTCGGTAGTTCCTGTTTCTGGAATCACAGTGTGTTTTTCTGGAGAAAAGTGGTTTGTCCTGGTGCGACAAAAGACTTTGACTCGGGTTGCATGTTCGGCTGGTACTACTGACCTTAAATCGACAGACTACATCACCACAGGAACAAATTGGTACTCTGTAAATAGTGCAACAAGCCTCTTGTTCATGTTTTTTATAATGCTACATGTGTAACATCGATGATTGTACCTAATGTATCTGTGCAAGTGCACTCTCTAATGCTTTCCTGAGTAGATCTTGAAATGATTGTAAACTTTATCACTGTTTTGACCTTCAAATTGTAACTATAAATCACCAATGTAGCAAAGAAAGGCTGGTGGTAGAATGCTATGGCCCAGATCGGGGGGATGGGCAGGTGACAGAGAGGCGCTATGTCAGTGGGGGTCCTAGGAATGGTAACAGTGGCAGTAGGCATTCTGGCTTCATGCTGTGTTCAAAGTGCCTTAGCCCATGGCAATCCCCATAGCCATAAAGCCTTATTACAAATGATTTTAAAGTTGGGGCGCTCTTATGACGGGCAACTTGTGGGGAAGACCCACTCCCACCTAACAGGGGTTCAAGGTCCCCCAAAGACGGGCCAGGGAGGGTGACCCTACTTGACCTAAGACAGGAGTGCCTCATTTAAAAATAAAAAGGGGTGAATTGTGGGGACACCAGACCTTGAGCAGAAACCCACTTCCCCTTCGGCCTGGGAGCAGGCATCTATGTAATGTTTACTGAAAACAATTCAGTGCTTTAAAGCTTGATAGGGCTCAGATAAGGGCTGGCTCACTGAAATACCATGCCTTCCACACCTCCTATGGCTAGATGCCTCTTCCTGCCCCCTGTGGTGTCTCCCTGATTCTGGGGCCAGAGATTAAACCACCAGCCAGGAGGGTGAGAAGTGGAAAGAATGGTATGTAAATGGATGGCAAAAGTCCTTAAAAAGGGAAGCCCTTTTTCTCGGGGAGACTTCTCCTGAGATTTCGCCTGAGAGCTCTCCTAAGCGGACTGGGGTCAACTCCTAAGCTGACTTGGGAAATATAAAGTTTTCTTAAAGCAACCGACCGGTCTCTGTGTCATCTATCCCGACCACCTCGCTACATTCTCGGATGCAGGCCGCACAGCAGGTGCAGCATTTTATTGAGTATTTTTGCATCAATGTTCATGAGCGATATTGGTTTCAAGTTCTCTTTCTTAGTTGTATCTTTGTGTGGCTTGGGGATCAAGGTTATTGAAGTCTCATAGAAAGAGTTTGGCAAAGACCCTTCTGCTTCTATTGTGTGGAACACTTTGAGAAGAATTGGTATAAGCTCTTCTTTGAATTTCTGGTAGAATTCTGCAGTGAGGCCATCTGGACCTGGGCTTTTTTTGGTTGGGAGACTTTTGATGACAGCTTCTATTTCCATAGGGATTATAGGTCTATTTAAATTGCTTATCTGTTCTTGATTTAATTTTGGCAATTCATACCTGTCCAGGAAGTCATCCATTTCCTTTAAATTTTCAAATTTTGTGGAGTACAGGTTTTCAAAGTATGACCTAATGATTCTCTGGATTTCCTCAGAGTCTGTTGTTATGTCCCCCTTTTCATTTCTAATTTTGTTAATTTGTGTGTTCACTCTCTGCTGTTTAGTAAGTTTTGACAAAGGTTTGTCTATCTTGTTGCTTTTCTCAAAGAACCAACTCTTCGTTGCATTGATTCTTTGTATTGTTCTCCTGGTTTCTACTTTATTGATTTCAGCCCTCAATTTGATTATTTCCTGGTGTCTACTCCTCCTGGGGGAGTGTGCTTCTTTGTGTTCTAGAGCTTTCAGCTGTGATGTTAATTCTCTAGTATACCTGTTCTCCTGTTTCTTCATGTGAGCACTTAGCGCTATGAACTTCCCCCGTAGCACTGCTTTCAAAGTGTCCCATAGGTTTGGGTATGTTGTGTCTTCATTCTCATTGAATTCGAGGAAGTCTTTAATTTCTTTTTTTATTTCCTCTTTGACCCAGGGATGGTGCAGTTGAGCATTATTCAATTTCCATAAGTTTGTAGGTTTTCTGCAATTTGTGTTGTTGTTGAATTCTAATTTTATAGCATGGTGGTCTGATAAGATGCATGGAGTTATTCCAATTTTTTTGTAGCTGCTGACCCCGTGGGTGGAGAAGAAGAACAGGAATCTAGGGTGCTTATCCTCTTACCTGGTCCCCTGGACCCTATGCTGGGTCCTGTTGTACCTGGTCCAGAACAGCTACTCCCCTGGTCTCACTGGGTCCTCTGGTTTCCTGGTCTCGTTGGTGGGAGAGAAGACTTGGGGTCTAGGTGCTTGGCTCCTGCCAGGATTGGGAGCTCTGTGCAGTTCCCAGGCTATCTGCAGGCACTGGAGCACAGGCCAGGAAGCCGGCCTGTTTACCTGATGCTGCTGGAGGAACAGCTGCTTCCCTGGACTCCCAGCCTCCTCTCCTTTCCTGGTCTCATTGGTGGGAGCGAAGATCTGGAGTCTGGGGTGCTTGGCTCCCGCCGGGATTGGCAGCTCTGTGCAGGTCCCAGGTGATCTGCAGGCACTGGAGCACAGGCTGCTCTTGTGGTGACTTTTAAAGACTTACTATGTTTTTATTTCATTTGGGGCTGCGTTGAGACCAATATATCCATATTCTATCACAGGACAACTTGAGGGAATTGGTTCTCACTTTCCACAACATGAGCCCTTCAGATCAAACTCAGATTGTCAGGTTTAGTGGCAAGCACCTTTACATACTGAGCAATCTCACTGGCTCAACCTTTATTTTTCCTTTTTGAATTATGTGGTGAAGATGAATATAGGGCTCACACATGCTAGGCAATGTCTCTTCCAGGCAACTCTTTGTTGAGACAGCCTCATGGTGACATTTTTTCTTTCTATCTTTGCTTTTCTTAAAGATTGTTTTCATTTTCTGTACATGAATGCTTCATCAGCATGTGTGTTTGTGCATCATGTGCAATCTTGCTGACTTTGGTTGTCAGAAGAGTGCTTTGGATCCCCTGGTGTTGGAGTTATCATGTGAGTGCTGGGAGTTGAACCCAGGCCCTCCATAAAAGCAGCAAGTGCTCTGAACCACTGAGCCAACTCAACTTGGTGCAGTCACTTTCATTAATGGTTCTTTTAGTTGGACTGAATTTAAGTCTGCAGCCCTGTTATTAGGTTACCACCAGGACAGGGAGCCAGATCTGCCTGAATGCCTGCACACATGCCTGTTCCATACTGTATATACTACTTATACATAGAGTATAGGGAGTGGGCATAGACAAAAGCAGTTTTGAGGCAAGATGACAACAATTTCTGGAACCAAGTCTGTTGAATTACAACCTAAGTCCCAGAGTGAGCAAGGCCAGGGTGGACACCAGCGTGCTGTCATGCCTGGGAGAATCAGAGCTTGCACTCTGCTTTTCCTAGCTGATTCTCTTCAAGTCCTTGAGGGCCTGCCTGGTAACACCTATCCTATACAGGCTAGGAGTCTGTAGCATGCTGGCTCTGATGCTGGCCTAGACAGTCTGGGCCATTGTATGTGGATGCACAGAGTGGCCCTCATATTTGACAAGCTTCTGCACTCTAATCTGAATATGCTTGGGTGATTTCTGCAAAGACAGGGTTTTAGTTTCCCTGTTCTATCATGCTGCCTCCTGAGTTTCTGCACAGGGTCCCCTGCTCCAATGGTCAATGAGAAAGAAATGAAACACAACACAACCCACAATGTGCTCCTTCTTGCTTTATTTGCAGTGCCTTGTGCTGATGTTTTGTTTATGATCTAATGAATAAAGCTTGTCTGAAGATCACAGTGCACAATATTCGGGACCAGGTCACTTAATCTACTTCTTACCCCAGGGCATATCTCAAAACTCAGGTGCCTTCCCACAGATGGCCTTGTACCAGAGATAACCCATCACTTTACAACACTTAACAATGCTAACACCTACATTCCCTGGTGAGGTCTCCTGCTCCCTTGCTTATCAAAGGCTTCCTGCTCCTAACAGCTCCCTGTCTCAGTTCTTGGCATCTCTGGTCTAACAACCTCCACCCCCAGACCAAAGCCCCATTCCCCTATTTAAGCCTGTACTGAACTTTCATTAAATGGCAGCTTGATCAGCCATGTAGTCATGCTGTCCATCTCCCCCTTG
Organism: Mesocricetus auratus; assembly: GCF_017639785.1. Taxonomy (NCBI): domain Eukaryota; kingdom Metazoa; phylum Chordata; class Mammalia; order Rodentia; family Cricetidae; genus Mesocricetus; species Mesocricetus auratus. The sequence continues at coordinate 294,248 of NW_024429214.1, read as the reverse complement.
TCTCTTGTCTCATTCATTCCTGGTTCCTTGGGCTTGAACCTGTTGTGCCATGCAGGCTGGGGCAATTGGTGCCACAACATTGGACTCGAGATCCCTGAGAATTCCAGGAACACTGCTGCACCCACAAGGGCAGGACCATATGCACTTAGCTACTGCTCCCGAAGCACCGGCTCATAAAAGTCACCACACATGATTGTGAGACAGACTTGCATAGGTTGCCACTTTCTGGCTCGACAGTGAGTCAGATCTGCAAAGGTCACCATAGCTCACCACGGCTGTGAGGAGAAACTGCAGTGGTTGCCACTGGCTTTACCCGGCTAGTGAGTCAGATACTGAGGAGAAATGCAGCAGTGCAAGGTAGGCTTACGCCACCAGACAAGCATTTAAGTAAGCAAGATTTGTTCATTAAGAGACTCAAAATGTTCTATAAAGACATGAGGAGTAAGGGTTAAAATCAAGGATCATAAAATGTATACTTAGAGATATAAGAAAATAGATTGATCGTATATTTACTTGTGTGTGTTTTGATAGCCAGGAGAGCTAAAATGAAGCAAAACTCCAGAGGATTTTGGAGTTTAAGAGTTTTGAGGGGATCCAACCCCCTCTCAGAGGCCACCACTGCCACAGCTGTAGGGAGCTGCACCAGGCCTTGGGGGAAGGGAAGGTGCTGCTGTGCATATGAGAGAGACAGGGGGGAAGTATCTGCCTCTGAAGTGGTTGGCCAGATCAAGGAGAACATACAGGGCAGAGAGATTAAAATGAGTATAAAAATATATGAAGTATCAGGACTAGAGTCTTCACGTCCCTCATTTTTAACTAGAAATACAGAGAGGTAGAAAACTAATGGTGGAGTTCAACAAAAGCTAAGAGGCTTGAAAGATTTAAGAAAATCTCTCTCACAGGGAAATAAGAACTTTTCAAGTTTCCTCAGATCAGTGAAGTGTTCCTTTTTCTAAGGCAGCCTAGGGGCAGGCTCCTCTGGGGTCAAGGCCAGCAGCAGGTTTGTGTCTCTAGTGTAGGTTAGTGTTGGAGAAGCAACAAACAATAGAGAGACTGAGAGAGAGAGAGAGAGAGAGAGAGCCCAAAACCATCCCTTGTATTATAAAGTGCTTGCTGAGGAAGGGCAAAGATGTAGGTCATCAGTTAACTTTTGATAGCAGTGTATGGGCAGACTAGCCCAGCAGCCAGGAGAACTCGAAGAAGGCTTTCAGCCACCAGGACATGGGCTGAGGTTTTGGAAAGAGCAAGCAAGGACCTAAGGAGTTACTTCAAAAATTTGTCTTTAGGCAACTACAAACTTCATCCAAAATAAGGGGAGATACAGGTGTTAACCTTTTGATTGAGACAACTAGCCTGTGAGAATGCTAATGCAGCATGCAAAGCCATACTAAGTCAATGTAGAAAGGAAGGCTGCACAAATGAGTCTATTAAAGATTTTGTTCGTATGTCAGACCAGCAGGAGAAAAAAATGGCTGCAAGTAACCTACAGCAGGCTAGCCCAGGCCCAAAGGCCAGGGGTGAGGAAGGTCAGAGCCAAGCCTAGGAAGCTTGCAGCCTTGAGAGCTGCTGCCATGGCTGATGCCCAGACAATGCATAGAAAATGCTACTAGAACACACCGTCAGAAATTGTTTTAAGACCTTATTTAAAAAAAGACAACATAGATAAATTTGGATTTGTTCAGATTTTGGATGGTCAAGAATTGGCTATAGGTGCTGTGGTACAAGAGACTTCAATTAAGGATGTTTCATTTCAACTAACTAATCATAACCTAGGCAAGAGGATAGATGAAAGAGATGTGTGCATGATCTATCTGTCTAGGTGTGGCCACACCTTTATGTATGGTATGTGAAGTGTAAATGCGTAAATGTTGATGAAAACAACTGTTCTAATTGCCTTGGATATGATAAAAGGATACTTAAATTACTTTAAATATAGTTAAAAAGCTACCTAAGTTGCTTTAGATAGAGCCAAAAGAAACATCCAGCCATCCAGCCAGTCGGTTAATCTCTTAACAGGAAAGAGGAAAGATTTAAGCCTCCAAAGCCAGTCAATAGAAAATAACATAAGCTTACAGCATAGCCTAGGACCCAAGAAAATATGTATGAATGATTCTATGATGTTTAAAAAGAGAGGATACAGACATCCTTCTAATTTTTTATAGTTAGCAAAAAAGAAAATCTAGCAAATAAAAGATAATACATGATTTAAAAAGATTTTTTTCAGGGAACTGCCTGTTAGTTGGGTCCCACCCCCAAAGGTGTCTGTTTAGATGCAAATTAGAGATGCAAATGAGGCTCTGTCAGCTAGTGAAAGGCTTGCTGGTTGGATTCAGAAAAACTACTTGCAAACTTTGAGTGATTTTTCAAAAGTGTTTTGGGACATGTTATATTTTAATAAAAGTTAATCCTTAATTTTAAAAATTAAAAAGGATAGGTTATAATCTTTAAATGATTTTCAAAAGTTGTTGGAAAATATCCAATGGTTACATCCTTTTTTTAAAGGTCTCTTATTTATCCCCTGGGCCCGAGAATCTTTACAACTGTCAGAGGACCTTTTTGACCAACAATTAGCAAGGACATGTTAACAGTTGGGGCTCTAACACTCCTGATTTAAGGAGTTACATCTTCCTTTATCCATTAGAAGTTCCCTCTCTCTTCATAGATTTAGGGCTCAAGTTTTTAAACTTTTATTAATTTTATTTTTTGGTCCCTCATACATGTTACTTATACCAAACAACAACTTGTTCAATTGTTTCAAAACAGTGATTCATAAAAAATTACTTTTACTCAATTTTCAGGGAGAATTGATAATCAGTTTACAGCTCATAGTCTGTTACACTTTGAGCTAATAATTCCTTTTATACTCTCAAATAGTAAAAAAACAGTCCTGTAAAAAATGTTATGCTAAGTTTTTATTAATGGTTATTCTAAATAAAATAGTTTATGGTATAGATGGTAAAAAAATGTATGGAACAAACAACTCTGGTTTCAGCTCAGATAATCGAGTTACGCACTGTTACAATGGTTTTTCAAATTCTAGTAAATGATTCATTTAGTTGTATACTACAATCATTATGTTTTTAAAGCTCTTCAAATAATAAAGATAGTTCAGTACATTGAAACTAACAATGATCAGGTTAAAACATTATTTAAACAAATTCAAAATGCAATTGCCATATTTTGTGGGTAACATAACAGCTCATTGAAATCTTCCAGCCCACTGGCTAGGGAAAATGAGTCAACAAAAACATTAACACAGTCACTTTAACTCTGGTGGAGAGAGCTCTACAGTCTCATCAATTTTCATCATCAAAATAGCAAAGGTCAAAAAAAGCATTTTGGTCTAACTAGAGAGAATGCTTGTCAAAATCATCAAACAATGAGGTGTGCCCACAATATTTATCTATAACTAATTTAAACATGAGTCCTAGAGGCCTACTTCCTAATCATTTATGACAAATGTTACAGAATTTGAAGAATTAAAAAATTTACACATGGCAGTTGATAGGTATCCACGTTCTTTGATGATCACCACAAACTGAGAGAGTTGCCAAGCATGTGATGGATCACTGTTTAAAATGTTTTGCTTTGGTGGGAGTCCCAAAAGTAATAAAGAAGAGACAATAGGTCTGGATATTCAAATAAGACTTTCAACTATTTTGTGCTCAATAAAAAATTAATCACAAGCCGGGCAGTGGTGGCGCACACCTTTAATCCCAGCACTCGGGAGGCAGAGGCAGGCAGATCTCTGTGAGTTCGAGGCTGGGCTGGAATGATAGCCTCCAAAACAATACAGAGAAACCCTGTCTCATAAAAACCAAAGGAAAAAAATTAATCCCAACAGGAATTCCTTACACCCCTCAGGAAGTTGTGGAGCATACTCATAGCTCCTTAAAAATACAACTTCTATAAAACAAAAATGGGGGAATAATAGTAATGTCACTAATCTCCATCTGGTAAGGTTTTACATGTGAAAATGAAATTATTTATTCCATGTTGCCTACAAAGTAGACAAGGTTATGTGTATTAGCCACCCTTTTCCCAGATGTAGAATCTATTCCACAAAGGAAGCCCATTATCTTATTCCTAGACATAAGGGGAGTCATCTAATTCATCCATCTTTAGTGGGACTTGGAGTATCCGGGGTCTTAGCTACCAGCTCCACAGGCATGGGAGTAGCCATTCAGATAGACTCCAAAATGAACCTTAGTCACATGCCGCTTACAAAAATGGCTGTAAAATCACCTTAGTCTCCACATGATGCATTAACTCATACTTTTCCTTTTAAAATTTTTAAATGTGGATGTCAGTAAACTACAGATTCTGACATGATGGAACTTAAGTATCTTTTGCCCATGTCAGATAAAGACATCCATATATTAGGTAGTAGAAAAGACCCAATTTGGGGTGGAGGGAATGTTTGTGCTCTCTTACATGAAAAGAAAATAGCTCAGCGACTACCAGAACATTTGATAAAATTCATGGAGCAGAGAAAAAACTTGACCTGAAACCATGGAAAGCTGTCCAAACCAGCTCCAGGGAAACAGGCTAAACCAGAGTTCCTGAATTTGCATATCCCCCCCTGCTCAGTTTTCAAATTCCCTCACCTCTGCAACCTCACTCTATTCCAGGATACTAACTACTCTGCTTATCTGATCCCTGAGAATGCTGGGCCTATCAGAATTGCCTTCTACCTACATTTATTCACCACACTTAAATTCTGTCCCTATGTTCTATGGCCTAGGAACAGGAATTAGACTGATTCCAAAAATTGGTTCTGAGCCTCACTCTTGCTTACCACCTTACTCCCTTCCATTTTAGGATGCATTGCTGACTTTTTAATGTTGCTCACATTTGGCCCTTGGGCCATCAAGAGGCTAACTAACTTTATCAGCCAACAGATCGACTCCCTGACAAGAAAACCTACTCAAATTCACTATCACAGGCTTGACCTCAAGGATCATGGTCATGCCTTTAGAAGGTGCCAACCAACAATCAACGGGGTCACTTCCCAGGGAACCTCCTTTTGCTACTGACAAAATTAAAATGTCTCCCACCAAGATGCACCCTGCAAGTGCAGCGAAGAGGCTACCAAAAGTTCCCTAGCCTGGGATTAATGGGAGTACACCTGGTTGCATGAAGGTCACTGTCAAAACCCTTCCCTCCACAAAAGGACATCATGATGGGCCTAAGTAAGCTTGCCTGCAAAGGCTGGGTTAATGTGCTCTAGGATATATGTCACAATTACCATCCAGGAGGGTCAGGATCCCTGCTTCCACCCAGAGGTGAGAAGTATCAATAGCTCACCTTCTTACTTGGAATAAAGGGAGGATTGTTGGGAACGATTATTGTTATTTAAAACCTACTGTAAATATTGACAGCCTTTTTTAAGAATAGTGCATCCCCTCCCCAGTTTCCCCATGAAGAGCATCTGGGCTCACAGGAATAACTGATAGACCAAAATATTTATCATACAATGTCATCTCACTGAAAGGGAGAGGCTTTTAAACACCCCTGGTCCATGAGACCCCCTGACCATCTCATGGATATTCCCACCCATGGGCAAAGCTAGCTACAGACACAGAGGCCAGGCAGTGGTGCTACACACCTTTAATTCCAGAAGCCACACTAAATAGTCATAGAATCCAGGTTGTGGTGGTATATACCTTTAATCCTAATTCTGGGAACACAGAGACAGATTGATCACCCTTTGTGCAAGGCTACCCTGACCTACATGAAATTGATCCAGTATAAAAAGAGAAACAAAACTGACACAAAAGTAAACTCAGCATTTAGTATCCCACACTTTTAATTCCAGCACTAGAGAGGAAGATAAGGCAGGAGGAGACAGGAGCTCAAGGAGTCTGAGGAGCAGTGCAGTTGGGAGCAATCTGAGGTTTGTGATCACCCCTTCAGTCTGAGCATTGGTGGGGCTGAGAACACTCTATTGACTGACTGCTTTTCTTTTCTGACCTTCAGCTTTAACCCCAATATGTGTTTCTGTGTTGCTAATATTTATACTACAGTACCTGGCACCCACCATTGCTTCGGGTGATGTTGTTGCTGTTTGTAAATTTTGTAGACTTGCACCAGTGTAGAACCTTGGAGTCTCCTTATGTCCAAAGTAATAGGTGTAGAAAACAATCACATCCTGAGAATGCCATAGGGAGTCAGTTGCTGGCACCTGCATAGCATATGGAGTCATAGGCCCATCAAGGTGGTCCAGCAGTCATGTGTTGGTTTCTTGTGTCTGATGCATGTGACTGTCCCCTTTGACAAAATCTGCTTGTGCTCTATAGGCAATTTCAAAATTTCTGCATCTCCTTCTGACCTCTAAGAAAGGATATCAAAGGGAAGGTGGCCTTTTGGGAACAACAGTCCTTGGCCATAGACCCATTTCCCCATCAGCCTGGGAGCAGGCAGCTGTGAGACAATGTTTACTGAAAACAATCCAGTGCCCTAAGAAATGTATACTGGAGCTATAAGTTCCTGATAAATGCTTGCTCACTGAAACACCCTGACTTTGATCTTTCCAATGGCTAGCCACATCTTCCTGCCCCTGCTGCTGCTGCCTGTTCTGGTGTCAGGGATATAACCACCAGCCAGGAGGAGGAAATGTGTGTGTGTGTGTGTGTGTGTGTGTGTGTGGCAGAAGCTTTTTCTGAGGGAAGTCTTTCTTGGGAAGTTCTCTTGAGCCTTCTTGGGGACCATAAAGTTTTCTTAACACAACTGACTGGTCTCTGTGTCATCAATCCCAACACCCTTGCCACATTCTCAGATACAGGCTGCACAGTGGGCATGGCAGGCCTGACCTCTGACTGCCACTTCCCATAATAGGTTTCTGTTTCAGCCAAATGAGGGAAGCCACTTGAGGAAAGGAAGACCAGTGCCTAGGAGCAAATGTGGGACTCAGCTAGGCATAGGTAGTGGTGGCTAAGACAGGGACTCTGGAATAGGGTAGGGCTGCTAGGCCTCCTCCAGAACTATCATGACAATCTGTCATCGGCATGGCTACAGGCCTGCCTGATCCAGACAGTTCTTCACTTCCCAGGTGATCCTAGATTGTGTCACGTTGACAGTAGAAATTGACCATCAAGGGGTCTCTTTCAGAAAGGGCCTGGTTCAGATATTTTTGATGGGAGTGGGGGCAGAGTACCCACAGACCTGCTTGCAGTTCCAAGGAGACACTGGAGTTGTGCTGGAGCTGCTGTTTCCTAATGGTTTATAAGCATTGCAGAAATTATAGCCCAATGGAATGTTTGACATCTGAGCATTTGGGAGGTGTAGGCAGAAAGATCAGGAGTTTAAGGTTATTCTTGGCCACATGGGGAGATTCAGATCAGGCTGGGCTACATGAAACCCTGTCTCAAACAACAAGAAAACAAAATAAAAAATTGTGTTTTTCCATGTGGCAATGAGGAAACCCCATGAGCTGGGCTAGGATTTTCTCATGTAAATCAATGAAGCCTGTGTTTCTGCTGGGTCAGTCATGGATCAGGACCTGCCTGGGTTTAAACAGAATCCACACCTAACAGCCACTGTGACCCTTAGTGGATGCATGCAGTCATTTTCTTTGGATTTTGGCCCTTAGTGGATAGAGCCACAGCTTCTTGTTGGGGCCTTGGTGTATATGCCACCCTGGCCAGGATTCACTAGCCCAGATGTAGCACTTTTAAAGTTAAAGACCTATTTTTTATTTCACTTTGTCATTATTGGTAGTTGTTCCTGGTGTCTTGGTACATGTGGCATCAGAGAACAGCTTTGTGGGGTACTTTATTTCTTTCATATTGAGAAAGTTCCAGGAATAGAACAAATCACAAGGCTTGCCAGGCAAGCACCATTAAACGCTCAGCCAGCTAGCCAGTGAAACCATCCCTCCTTTTTTAACACAACCATTAAGTTTCCATATAGCTGAGGATAGCCCTGAATTCCTGAGTGTTGGGTTGGGCCTGAAGAAAAGAGCTACTAACTTTATAGCTCCAGGAGGTTGGAGGTGCTGCTTTCATCACTCCACCTGAACTTCCTGAAAATGAAGTTTCTTGGTTTTTCTGTGAAACAATACCAGCTGTCCTGGAAATTTTTTTGTACAGGCAAGCTGGCCTTGAACTCAGAGGTATACCTGCCTCTGCTTATGAATACTGGAATAAAGGTGTGTGTGATGTAATTATTGGAAGTAATTTGTAATTCAAAAAAGTGATTTTGGGGAGCTAGAGAGATGGCTGAGCAGTTAAAAGCACACACTGCTCTTTCCTAGGACCCATCTTCTGTTCCCAGAGTAAACATCTGGCAGCACAACTGTAAATCTTCAGTGAACCTCCATGGGTAAGATACACACAAGTAAATAAATGCTTTTGCTTTTTTTGGCACCATTAGAGCATGTAAAAGCACACTATGCTGTTTCATGGTATCAGATCACATTATTTTCACTGTCAGAAAGGCATTATAAAACAGGTATTGTTGGCATTTGGGAAGAAGAGGCAGGTAGATCATGGACATTCATACATTCCTGGTTTACCGTGGGAGTTTAAGGATAGCTGGGATTACAGAGAGAAACCATGTTCCCAGGATATGTGGATGTAGGAAAAAAGAGAATGTAGTGTAATACAGGATAAAATTAAAAAGCATCATTATAATAATTATGATAAGCCACCTATATTAGAAAAATATGCAGAAATCACTTGTCTCCCTGGTCCAAGCTAAGTACTCTGTCCATGGAAACATGTCCAAACTTATTTTTGGTTCTTGTGTTTACTTTGTTTGAGACAGTAGCTCACAGTGTTTCTCTGTATTTCCCTGGCATCACCATGTAGAACATACTGAACTAGACATCATAGTGTTCATTCCCTGTTTCTCCGAAGTACTAGGATTAAAGCTGTACACAAAAACAATTATTGCACCCTATGGTGATATTTTTCTGCTCGAGTAAACAAAGATTGTCTGCAAATCAGAGTGAAGAGCTAGCCACTTGATAGCCATAGAGTCCAGGCAGTAGTGGCACACACTTTAATCCAAGCATTTGAAAGGAGGAAATGTTCAAGGCCACCATGCACTACAAGAGATTGAATCATTCTATAAGAGATACTAAGATCACAATGTCCAACTCCAGCTTCTTCTCATTGACTCTCCCTCCTTTTTAATGTAATATATTAGCTTATGTAACAAAAGTTAAAGAAAACTAAGCCATTAATATGATAGTAGAAGATTATACTTGATATTATAGACACATGAGTGGAGAATATTTCATATTATTATTTAATATTAAAAGGAATTAGTATTAATATTATTAGAAGAATTTCACATAATAAACACAAAGATAAGCAAAACTCAACTTTTTGAAAGTAATAGTTTATGCTCAACTACAAGGACAGAGGCCAAAATAACCAAGGCTCAATATGATACCAAATAATTTCAAATTTCCCTTATGGTGCTAACACTATGTATCAAAACTCTTAAGTGCATTCAGAGAGACTAAGTTCAGCAGATGTCAAATTAAAGAAAGTTACACACTCTACATCACCCTCAGTCTAATCTAAGAATTCTCAGAATACATTTCTGAACACAGATATGAAGGTAATCTTAAACAGGGTGGATTAGTTTGAGTCCGTAAGTATATTACGCAAGACTTTTACTTATGGAAAAGGATATCAACCAAGAAAATTCATTGAAAACCTTCTGCACAGACTATATTCAATGAGATAGTAATAGTTCCATTTCCAGTTGCTTGGCCCAAGTCCACCTTTTTGGCCAAGTCTGATAGGGTGACTCACCTAAGTGTATGCTGACTTAATGGTTGTACCAAGGCACATGCATCAGGAAACTAAAATACACAAATATAACATTGCCTCTCAGCAGCTACCTCCTTCTTTGGTCTGTGATGATCTGCCAGGTTTTGAGTCTCCCTTGGGTCCAGGGTTGCCAGGCAGCAATTATGACTTAATAGTGGGTCTTACCTGTTCTCACAAAAGAATTGATAACTGATCAACTTATGCCCCCTGCAGATTGGTTAAAGTTGTTTAGCCTCCTGTGTTTGGGGGCCTCTGGCAGTGTGATCAGGACCTGCCACTGATGCTTCAGCTGACATATCAGAACCTATTTGCAAAGCTTCAAGTCTTGATGCAGGGGAAGGACTTGTTCCTAAACTCAACTCGATATTTCAGGCTTTGTTAACACCCAAGAAAAGTCTCATATTTTCTGAAAGGTGGGAGAGTGGATGAGAAGAAGCTGGAGTTGGGAAGAAGGGAGATAGAACAAATTGTGAATGGTATGTAAATGAAATGAAGAAAATATTAAAGAATATCTATCTATTTCTGATTGCTTCAGCACTCTTTTACCTTCTTTTGGGGTGGCACTTCCACCATATTTGTGCCTTCTTAACATTTATTGAGTTCTAATAGCATACATGTCATCTTACATCTACTACATACTAAAATCACACTCTTATGTCCTCATAATCTTGAAACCCTGGCTTCCTCTGTAGAGTACAGAGTATAATTTCTCCCTTGCTATTTTATGAACTTCATGTAGCCAAAAATTTCCTTACATAATAATCAGTTGCTATGCTACTTAGTATTCCAATTGTGGTCACCAAAGATTTTCAAATTTAAGGCATTCTAGACATGGAAATTCATAGATGATAGCCCATGTAAATATTTCAGGTGATTTTGAGCTAGTAGGGGGGGAGTTCAAAATTAAAAACAAATCTAGTTTTTAAAAATACAACTTTGTTAAATAAACCACAAAATCATTGATACCTGGACACATGAATCTCTTCCTAATCCACATGATTTATAAAGTATTACACATCAACATGGAAGTATCTTATAGTTATGTTCCCCCTGAGAGCTGACACAGCATTGGCCTATTCTGGAATCCAGTGTAAAGGGCTCCAATATCATCATCGTGTTGAAAATGGTCATGTTGCTTGGTAGAAGAAGTAATTTCTGACATTTATTTCATCCATGAACTCAATCATCAGCCTTCTTAAATAGGGACAATAACAGAAGAAGAAAGAAAAAGAATGAAAGAAAGGAAGAAAGGAAGGGAAGGAAAAAAAGTAAGAAATAATCAAATCAATTTACAATGTATATAATCAACTTGAAAGTGATTAGAGAGAATATTAGAAAATGAATGACTAGAAGTGGAGAGAGGGCAGGGAGATTGGAAAGAAGAAACAAATAAGCCAAAATGTGAGAAAGACACATAAGTACAAAAGTAATATTTAATTAGGAATTGATGTAAATACATACATATAAATATGTATATGGAATAATAGTTGCTAAATAAACTAACATATATATACCATGTATGTGAACATACTATTATACATATATGAAATATATATATTCGATTATGTATTAAAAATATTTTGGGAAAATGCATGAAGTGTACTAAAAACTATTCACTTGGATTGTAGACACATGTAGGAGAGATATTATTGTGTTCCTATTTAATATAAAAATGTATGCAATGTTAATGCTCATTGAATGATTTTGTGATTCTCTTTGGAAAACTATTTCTCCCACAGTGAGAATTAATGTTTTATTTACATCTTTATGATGTGGTAAGCCTCCTGGTGTTTGATGTATGCATTATGGCACATCTATTACCAGACATCCACCTATACAAAACCACATACTAACAGAATGATATGAAGACAGAATCCAGTCTTCTGTTGCATACAAGAAAACCTCTTTAACTTCAAAGACAGATATTTTCTCAGACTAAAAGTTTGGAGAATATTTCCAATAATATAGACATAAGAACTAAGTTGGTGTAGTATGTATCAAAGTTAGACTTCAAAATAATTAATCAAAAGAGATGAAGAATATCATTTCATATTCAACAGAGGAACAAAACATCAAGATGCAGTCTGACTTCTGAACACCTGTGCCCCACATCCATGGCCCAAAAATTTGCAAAAGAAATGGCTGAGAGACACTTAAGAAAGTGCTCAACATCCTTATCCATTAGGGAAATACAAACCAAAGCAACTCTGAGATATCATCTTCCTCCTACTAGAATGGCAAAAATCAAAAAGACCAATGACAGTTTATGATGGAGAGGATGTGGAGAAAGGGGAACACTAGTACATTGCTGGTGGGAGTGCAAACTTGTACAGACACTTTGGAAATCAGTATGGAGATTCCTCAGTAAAATAGAAATCACTCTACCACAAGACCCAGCAATTCCACTCTTAGTCATACAGCCAAAAGATGCCCATTCACACAATAAGGATGTCTGTTCCACTATGTTCATAGCAGCATTATATGTAATAGCTAGATGCTTGAAGCAACTTAGATGCCCCAAAAGTGCAGAGTGGATAGAGAAAATGTGGTTCATTTACAAAATGGGGTAGTACTCAGAGGAAAAAGCAATGGAATCCTGAAATTGGCAGACCAATGGATGGCACTAGATAAAACCATCCTGAGTGAGGTAACCCAGTCACAAAAAGGCAAACATGGTATGTACTAATGCATATATGGATTTTAGACATGGATCAGTGGAGTGTCAGCCTACAATCCTAGCAACAGTGAGTCTGGGAAACAAGGACGTTCCCAAGATATATGCAAGACACACCAGAGAAGTGGAATGAGGTAAGTTCTCCTGAGCAGACTGAAACATTGGGGGAGGGGGAGAGGGAACCAGGGAAAAGATAGCAGGATAAGAGGAGGGGAGAAGAAGGCATGGAGGAACAGGAAGGTTGAGTCAAAGTAAGAGTAGAGAGCAGGATGAGAGATACCATAATAGATGGAGTCATTATAGGTTTGAAGAGAGAGCTGACACTAGTGAGATTTCTGGAGGTCTACAAGGATAACACCAACTGGCAAACTAAGCAATAGCGAAGAGACTACTGTAATAGATGCTTCCTGATGATAAGGTTGATGACTACCTTATATGCCATCCTAGAATCTTCAGCCAGTGACTGATGGAAGCCGAGACAGGTACCCAAAGCTAAACAGTGAACGGTACTCCTGGAATCCAGTGTCAGAGATGGAGGAGTGATGAGCAAAGGGGTAAAGACCTTGCTGGTGAAGCCCACAAAAACAACTGACCTCACAAAGGTGAACTTATGAACACTTACGGCTGAGAGGGCGACAGAGTACTTATCCAGTCACAATGAATGCAGTGTCATTGAGGAGGCCTCAGAAATCTCTTGTGCCTTGGTTAGTAGTGTTTACTATAGTGTACAAATGAACTTTGATAGCCCATTCCACATGGAGGGATGCTCTTTCAGCCTGGACACATGGGGCAGGCCAAGGTCCTGCCATGGATGAAATGACAAACTCTGGAGATCCCCCACAGGAGGGCCTTCCCCTCCATGGGGAATGATTTGGGGATTGGGTATGGGCTGGTGAAGGGACAAGGGAGGATGAGTGGAGAGGGTGTTGGATTTGATATGTGAAGCTTGCAAGCTTTTAACATAAATAAAAACATATATTGAGAAAAATTCTAAAAAATGCTATCATCATGATTCACAACAGTAGCAAAATTATAATTATGCAGTAGCAACAAAGTTGATTTTATGGTTGGAGCTAACCTATTTTTGACAAATTGTGTTTACATGGTTATGACACTGGGAAGGTTGACAAACATCGAGCTATATTCTATTAAGGATGAGAGTCTGTTCCTGTGAGTAGCTAACAGTCTCTCTCACAATTTGCAAAACTGAGCGTCAGAGGCACAAGACCAAGAGATTATTGCTAATGATGCCTTCTAAGAGTCATATAGGCTAGCAGCAGAAGTGTGGACATTGCATTTCAGAAAAAAGAAAGGCAGAGGTTGACATTACACAATACTGTCATCCTCTGCAAAACAGGCACTTTCCAATAGAAGAGTGATTTCTTATCGAGCTCATTGAATTCATCCAAGGCTTTGATGTTCATATTCTACAACCTATGCAGGTCTTCCATCACACTCTTATACTCTATCTTTAATCATTCTGGTAAAGGATTTGTATTATGGTAGGTCATGGACAAAGAAGCAAAAAAAGCCATGAAGAAAGATCTCAAGGATCACAATCTTTCAGAATCCTTGAGTTATGTGACTCAATCTACATATTCTGGGCTTCATTTGGAAGAAACAGTATAATTGACTCTGCACATCTCACTCATGCCCAGTTTCTGGTTGAGCTTCTGTGAAACATTTAGAGATACTGTGTTGGACAAAGAGACACCCTGAATATGTAGACATATAGAAGCTCAGATCTTAGATGAAATAAACTAAGAGTGAAACTATGGAGCCAAGATGGTCACTTATGGATTGGAACCAATTAATACTTATTCTCAGGGCATACTTCAGTGATGGAGATGAGGCAATCTAACAGCTCCTTTCTTTCTCTGGTCACTTGCTGTAGGTGGCTGTTCTGACTCTCCATTTGATGTTTCACCTCATTCTTGGTGAGGAGTGCTTGGGTTGGTGATTCTGGTCCAACAGCCACTGTAGGGGGAGGAACAAAATTTAACTTGCATTGTGACAAACCACAGAAGATATAGAGAACACTGATCCACATACAATTGTTCAGAATGCTCCAGAAAACAAGTCTATTTTGACCCAGGCTTATGATGCACCTGAAGGGGATCTCAGCTCTCCCATCTCTGAAGGTAGTGGCATGTCTCAGCCCACTGCTTTCCCCTGGCCTCTCTGCACATAGTTCACATTAAGAATGAAAGTACTTCCTCGTGCATATCCACAGCTGCAAAATCCCCTTCAACTTACCTGTAGAATTCACAAGTCTTTGGTTTTAGAAGCTAGGATTTTCCTTTTTGATGATCATAAACTTCCTAAAATGTCAGTCCATCCACGTGAATATAGGTGGTGGGGGAAACAATACAAGTGAAGAATATGATCACCACACTCACAAAATCAAGTCAACGGAAGAAGCATATTACTTAAAATTATCCATTGGTGTTGAAGTCTAGTGATGACCTACCTGTAGCTGGACACATCACACTAGTCTCTCCCTCCTGCTGCTCTCATTTTGTTGCTGGTCCTCCATCAACCATCACCAGAGATAGGAAACTTCTCAGGATGGCTTTGTACTTCAGTGAATGTTGTGGGATCTCAGCTTGATCCTTTTTTCTGTATACCTAAACATAGAGAGCCAAGAATTTCAAAGCTCTCCAGAAAAGCGGCTTGATTTCCAAGACTATGATTTGAAGGTAAAGGAAAATTTCTAAATTCTGCACAATTCAAATCTCTTTCCAGATTGCTGTCCTGGGCTACATGGAGAAAATATTCCATGTGTCTGTATAAGGACAACAAAAATAATATTCCTCAATTTCAAACTATCAAGTCTGTCACATGTAACAATTCCTCCAGCTGTTAGGTTGTTTCACATGATTGGCATACACTTAAGTGAATCCTGAACTATTCATATTTCCCATCAAAACTAAAGGTGGGCCATTTCAGCTGCTTGCAATTTTCTTCATGGATATTGACAAAATATTGGATCACACAAACCTATGTCACTTTTTTTTCAAGTTTAATAGTATTCCCAATTCAGGGCTCTCCTATGCTGGTAAATAAAAATCAGATTTTCTGCCTCATATCAGAGTAGTTAACTGATGTGCAACAGAAAACGAAATCTAAAGTGTATTATTATCAAAACTGAGTTATCTCTGGAAAAATTCTAATTTTTCTCATACTATTTTCATCCTTATTGATATCTTTATCTATGCACACCTTTATTATTTAACCTTTCCATTTTGATATTAATGATTAAATGTTCCACAGTGAGCAATAAAATTTCTTGATAGCAATCTCTAAGGTCTCCAGAAAGAAGATGGTGCTCCACAACATTGATTCCACTTGATTCAACATGATGTGTTTGAACTGCTATATGACTCAAGGATTGGTTTTGGACTAAAACTGACATAGACATTTCCAGAATAGCTAGCAGAGATGGTCTTCCTTCTTATCACACTCTGGAGAGAGCTTTAGATAAGAACTTCAGACAAGCATCACCTCCATCTCAGAGACTATCTACAAATGTTAAACTCGTCCCTTGAGACTTAGTCATTTCTTTAGCTATTTTTTCCTCAAGGATCCCATAGAATTACCTTTACCTGGTAATAATTCTAAGAAAACACTTACCACTTTCACTACAGTTGGCTTAGATGGTGTTTTGGTGTTTCCCTAGAATATAGATAATTGTCACCTGCTTATGGTTGGTGTTAAGTTGTGTGTGGTAGGGAATGGAGTATTAAGTTAAGACTAAGAAATCTCTTTTAGAGATGTATAATGAATATATGGGGTGGGCTATAGGTAGATTAGTGTATCTACTTGTAAAGTGTTTTAGCAACAATTTGCTCTAGACATTGTATATTGATACATATATAAAATTAATTTTGCATGCCCATCTTGAATATTTTGCATATTGTTTCAAACTTGAAATTATATTTGTTATACATTGAAGGCTCCTCTTCCTATTTATGATATTTTTGCACAAATGTAAAATTGTCTTTATCATATTTTATGTATGTATCTGCATGTGTGCATAGTATTTTGCATATTGATACAATTTAGTACAGTTTTCTAATTTTGCACTATGCCATTCTAATTCTGGTGAAGATATTTGAGTTCTAATTCTGATCTAAAGATTTACATATATATGTATATAGTTACAGATTTGATGTTTTTGTCCTTATGCTGCACATCTGTTTAAAATTGTTCATATTATATGTGGGAAACTTGAGCCAGTAAACAATAGATGTTTCTAAGTATTAAATATTATAATTACCAATGTTCCTTATACATAATGATTTCAGTTCTTTAGGGTTTCTATGTATTCAGAGATTCACCCAACATTGATGTGTGATCTTCAAATACTACAAAAACAACATAATAATGTATTTAAATGATTTAATAATTTAGAACTCTGTTGACATGATAAAAATTACTTCAGACTTCACAAAGGTGTTGCAGAGAGTATGATGGGCACTGGTGTCACTCCACTTGGAGTTTGCTTTTCTTGGCATTACTGGCCTTTTAGACAAAGAACTACCTCTGTCTCAACTGCTGACATTGTACATGCTGTTCTAACTGGGCTAACGGGAGATAAACATAAAGAGAATGCTGAAACTTTCCAATTCCGGGTAAGACATTCTCTCAAATTTTCCTGCTTCTGAGACGATCTCTCAGATACTTTATGTCTTAGGCAAAGCTGGCTGCCCCAAAATTACTGTAAACCTTGGGTGTTTGGACAGGTAATCTGCTTTTTCTGTTATTTCTTGCACCTTTAGGAAGTTACCTAATTTCACTTCCTGCTTATCCTAGTAATGCTATTTTCCTTATCAGGCCTTTTATGAATTTGAAGACTACCTAGTCAGAGCTAATATCCTCTCTTATCTTACCTAATTCATATTAAGTACAATACTTCTTATTTCCAGAATAGGAGAGCTGCTAGAGTAAACTCTGTTATAGGTCATTAGCCTGGGACTGAACATTTAGTGTGTGTTTATTGCTTAATGCTGTTCTTTCTATTTGTAGGTCTAAAATTTTACAAGGTTTTAACTTTCTCCTGGCCTACACTTGATATTCTCTTAGACAAAGCAGAGAAATGTAGCTGCGTATTGCTTTGCCAGTGAACATGTGTTGGAGGCTGCCTCCTAGGAACATGACTTTAGGTATGCATATATGATTCTGTATACGTAAAACGAGGTGGTAGTTTACTCTCTTGTGTTGTGTTGAGAACTTTAGAAGAGCAGAGACTGTATCTTGTAGAAGAGGAAGACCATCACAGTTCTTTACTTCCTGTGTAAGTGCTTTTCTAATAAAATCTGTTTACCTTGGATCTCGTGTACTTGTTTGCCAGCATTCATCTTCATGCTCGAGATTACACATAATGCATCAAATTTTCCCAGGTTGTTTTGACATTCTGCTTTGATGCTTTTAAATATCTTCAGGAAGACTATGCCAAGCAGCTGCCAATTTAGAGGAAATCATATCCAACATCAGCCTTAGTCTTGTCAAACTATAACTTAAAACAATACTGAACACTAGAGAAACGGGAAACTCACCTTTCGCTGGAAGATGTTGAGACTATAAGTGCCATCGACAAGAGTATTACTTAATTTTTCAAAGAATAAATTATTTATTTAAACATTTGCATTTAAATTATACTGTATATCTATCCAAGTTCCTTCTCACTCTCATCTTCCCATGCCCCTCACTGACCCCCCAATTCCACCCACATCATCTCCTCAGAGTGGATGAGGCCTTCCTTGGGGGATTATCTGCTTTCATAATTTGTTGCTTGAAGGTTCTGTTTCCCAGACTCTCTGAAGTGGGATTGTAGGCTGGCACTCCTATGATTCATGCCTAAAATCCATAAATGAGTGAGTGCATACATGTTTCTCCTTTTTGTGACTGAGTTACCTCACTCAGGAGGTCTTCTTCTAGTACCATCCATTTGCCTGCAAATTTCTAGTTGTCATTGATTTTTTTCCACTGAATCGTATTCCATTATATAAATGGGCCACATTTTCTCTATGCACTCTTCAGTTGAGGGACATTTAGGTTGCTTTAAGGTTCTTGCTATTACAAAGAATGCTGCCATGAGCATAGTGGAACAGATGTCCTTGTTGTATGAATGGGCATCTTTTGGATATTTGCCTTAGAGTGGAATTGCTGGGTCTTGTGGTAGGCTGATTCTAATTTTCCTGAGGAATCTCCATACTGATTTCCAAAGTGGCTATAAAAGTTGGTATTCCCACCATCCGTGGAGGAGTGTTCCCCTTTCAACACATCCCCTCCAATATAAAACTTCATTGGTATTTTTGATTTTGCCATCATGACAGGATTAAGATTGTATCACAGAGTTATTTGTTTTACATTTCCATGATGGCTAGGGATATTGAACACTTTAAGTGCCTTTCAGCAATTTTAGACACTTCTACTGAGAATTATCTATTTAGTTCTGAAGCTGACTTTTAATTGTATCCATTGGTGTTTTAGAGACTTGCTTCTTGAGTTCTTTGTAAATTTTGGAGATCAGTCCTATGTCAAATGTGGGGTTAGTGAATATCCTTTCCCATTCTGTGGGCTACCTTTTGTCTTGCTGACTGTGTTCTTTGCTTTACAAAAGCTTCTTAGTTTAAGGAGTTCCCATATATAAATTGGTGACTTCAGTGTGTGTGATACTGGTGTTATGTTCAGCAAGCTATCTTTTGTAGCAATTAATTCAAGGGTACCTCCAATTTTCTATTCTTAGAGATTCATTGTGGCTGGGTTTATGTTGAGGTCTTTGATACATTTGGACTTAAGTTTTGTGCATTGTGATGGACATGTAACTATCTGCTTTATTCTACATGCCAGCATCCAAGTATGCCAGCACCATTTGTTGGAGATGCTTTCTTTTTTCCATTGCATATTTTTAGCATCTTTGTATAAGATACACAGTCAATAGATAACCCCTTGTTACCAACACCCAAAAGAAAAATTGGGTGGATATCCACATATAATTTCACCACTACCAACCATTACAAAACAAACAAGATTGAGCAATAAATGGACACTAACATCACTCAATATTAATGGAATTAACTCATACACAAAAAGAAACAGGTTAACAGAATGAATTCAAAGACAGAACCCATTCTTCTGCTCCATACAAGACACACACCTCAACCTTGAAAACAGACATTAACTCAGATTTAAGTGTTGGGAAAGATTTTCCAAACAAATCAACAGAAGAATCAAGCAGGGGTAGCAATCCTGATATCTAACAAATTAATTACAATCAATCAAAAGATTTTTACTTCTTATAGAAGAGAAAATGTACCAACAAAAATTTTTAGCACGTACTTCACAGATTATATTTACTGAGATTAGGTACCCTTGTGTTGTTTACCAGTTACATTTTTTGGAAATGTCTAGGACTTTTACAATAAGCTCATTTTGAGACTGACCTCAATTGTATGCTGACCTAAAAGTTGTACAATTACACATACCTTTGGATAGTAAACCTCCCATGTGCAATCCTGCATCTCATTTTCTTCTTGTTTCTTGGGCATATGATATGGCCAGAGAGATTTCTGCCACAGCTGTCAGGCAACACTTATGATCTATCTGTCTGTCACAATTTAACACATAATCCATTCCTAAACCAACCACAACCACTCATGACCTCACAATATATCCTCCTACTCTTAGCCAGAGGCCTCACATTTCTATTTTTTCTTGCACTGCCTCAGAGGTATGTACTATATCTTCAGTGTAGGACACATGTAAGTAAATGCCTCTTTGTACCATTCCATTTTATTGTTGCGCACACACACACACACACACACACACACACACACATACACACACACATACACACATATATATATATACACACACCATATGATGCACTTTATTATTTATTTTAAATTTAAATTTAAATTAGAAACAAGTTTGCTTCACGTGTCAATTCCAGGTCCCTCTCCATTTCCCTCCCCTCTTTCCGAGCCCTCCCACCAACCCCTCCAACATACCCTCATTTCCCCAGGTAGGTTGAGGCGCTCCTTGGGTGTGTCCATATTCTGTCATTTCAACCAGGGCAGGGCCTAGACCCTCCCCAAAGAGTTCAGGGTGAGAGTCCATCTCACATTGTTGGATGGGAGTCCAAAGTTCATTTGTATACCCAAGGCTCAATAGATTGCTAGGCCTCCTCACTGACACCCACATTCAGGTGGTCTTGATCAGTCCCATGCTGGATTCCCAGGCAGCAGCCTGGGATTCAAGAGATAACCCTTGTCAGGTCAGCTGTTTCTGGGGGTTAAACCAGCCCAGTATTAATCCCTTTGGTCATCAGTCCTACCTCTCTGTCACTGACTTTCTTGAGTTGAGTTCAGTAATTAGCCATGGGAGTCTGCTTCTTCTTCCATCAGCCACTGAATGAAGGTTCTCTTTCCCAGACTCTCTGGCCATAGGATTGTAGGCTGGCACTCCCCAGATCTATGTCTAAAACCCATACATGAGAGAGTACATGCCATGTTTCTCTTTTTGTAACTGGGTTACCTCACTCAGGATGGTTTCTTCTAGTGCCATCCATTTGCCTGTAAATTTCAGAATTCCATTGTTTTTTTTAGGCTGAATAGTACTCCATTGTGTAAATGTACCACATTTTCTCTATCCACTCTTCGGCTGAGGGACATCTAGGTTATTTCCAAGTTCTGGCTATTACAAATAATGCTGTTATGAACATAATGGAACAGACATTCTTATTGTATGAATGGGCATCTTTTTGATATATGCCTAAGAGTGGAGTTGCTGGGTCTTGTGGTAGGTTTATTCCATTTTTTTCTGAGGAAACTCGATACTGATTTCCAAGGTGGCTGAACAAGTTGGCTTTCCCACCAGCAATGGAGGAGTGTTCCCCTTTTACCACAGCTTCTCCAGCATAAATTGTCATTGGTGTTTTTGATTTTAGCCATTCTGACAGGAGTGAGATGGTATCTCAGTGTTGTTTAGATTTGCCTTTCATGGATGGCTAAGGATGTGGAGTACTTTCTCAAGTGCCTCTCAGCCATTTTAGATTCCTCTATTGAAAATTCTCTATTTAGTTCTGCAGCCCACTTTTTAATTGGATCCTTTGGTGTTTTGAAGACTTGCTTCTTGAGTTCTTTGTAAATTTTGGAGACCAGCCCTCTGTCAGATGCTGGGTTAGCGAATATTTTTTCCCATTCTGTGGGCTGCCTTTTTGTCTTGCTGACTATGTCCTTTGCCTTACAGAGGCCTCTCAGTTTCAGGAGGTCCCATTTATTAATTGTTGATCTCACTGTCTGTGATACTGGTGTTATGTTTAGGAAGCTGTCTCCTGTACCAATTTGTTCAAGGGTACCACCCACTTTCTCTCCTAAGAGGTTCAGTGTGGCTGGATTTATGTTGAGGTCTTTGATCTATTTGGATTTAAGTTTTGTGCATGACTATGAACATGGATTGATCCACAGTCTTCCATATGCCAGCCATTATTTCAGTACCATTTGTTGTAGATGCTTTCTTTTTTCCATTGTATATTTTTAGCTTCTTTGTCAAAGATCAGATGTTCATGCATGTGTGGGTTAATATCAGGGTTTTATATTCGATTCCATTGGTCTACCTGTCTATTTTTGTGCCAATACAAAGCTGTTTTCAAGACTATAGCTCTATAATAGAGCTTGAAGTCAGGGATCATGATGCCATCGATTGTTGCCTTGTTGAACAGGGTTGTTAGGACAGTTCATAGCACTAACTGCCTACAAATACAAGTTGGAGATGTAATGAAAAGGAAATTTCAGAAAAAATCATTCCTCATGCACTTTTATGCAAAAATACTCAATAAAACACAGGTAAACTGAGCATAAGAACACATAAAAATCATTCAATATGATAAAGTAAGTTTTATGCCAGAGAATCAGGGATGGTTCAACATACAAAAATGTGACAAAAAATCCATTCTAAAATACAAGTAAAAATAATAAACCCAAATGATTATCTCACTCAAGAAAGAAATTTCTTTTGATAAAATCCCACACCCATTCATGATAAAGGTTTAGGAAAGATTAGGAATAAAAGGATAATACGTAAACATAATAAAAGCAAGGTAGAGCAAGCCAACAGTCAGCATCAATCTAAATGGAGAGAAACTCATTCTGATTCCTCTAAAATCAGGAACAAGACAAAGATGTTCACTCTCTCCATATCTACTCAATATAGTACTTGAAGTTCTAAGCAGAGCAATAATAAAACAAAAGCAGATTACCTGGATGCAAATAAGAATGGAAAGGTGAAATTTTTGCTATTTGCAGACAATATGACAGTATATATAAGTGACCCAATATTTCACCAGGCATCTCTTGTGACTGATAAACATCTTCAATAATTTGGGAGGATAGAAGTTTAACACTAACAAAAAAGAGTATCCCTCCTATATATTGATAAAAAAGAGTCAGTGACCACCACACATCACAATAACCACAAACAATATAAAATATCTTGAGGTAACTCAAAAAGAGAAGTGAAAGACATGTAGGATTAGAACTTTCACCCTTTGAATAAAGAAATTAAAGAAGATACCAGAAAGTGGACAGATTTGCCCATGCTACTGGAAAGGTGGGAACAATGTGATAAATATAATAACCCTACCAAAAGCAATCTAAAAATTCAATACAATTTCCATGAAAATCCCATCACAATTCTTCACAGCCTTTAAAAGAACAATTCTTGATTTTATATAGAAAAGTAAAATGACCAGTTGAGCCAAAACAAGCATGGACAAAAAATGAACTTCCAGGGGCATCACAGTCAGTGGTTTTTACATGTAGGATAGATTCAGAGTAATAAATTAGCTTGGTATTTGTACCAATTTGAAGGATGAACCAACGAAACCACATTGAAGATGCTGATATTGATTACCACACCTAGGACCACAACATTTTTGATATTGAAACTAAAATATCAAATATAAAAAGAAAACTGTTAAATAATTTTTACTCTCACAACTGGGTTTTTAATGTGGAAGAATACAAAAAATTCATTAGCACATCCATATCTGACAGAGGGCTACTCTCAAAAATACACAAAGAACTCAAGACACTGGGAATAAAAAATATAAATAATCCAGTTAAATGAATTGGATACCGAGTTTTGGATATGCACTCACAAGGGGAGGTGAGTGCAAGACATTCTCTTGCCCATGTCCCTGTTGGAATTCCCTGAAAAGCAGACCTCTGTCCCATCCTGCCACTGAATCCCACAGGATGACCTGGAGTCAGACAAAACCATCCAGAAACTACTTCCATTGCAGTCTTAGATCAGCATCCAACAGGAGAGGTGAGTGACAGGCCTTCTTCTGCCATGAACCTCCTGTTAGAATACACTGATTTTCAAATTCCATTTCCAAACCACCACGAAATGCCCCCAGAGAGACCTGAAGGCAGATCAAATCTTACAGCATCTGCTACCACTGGAGTCTGGGACCCACTGATATAGACAGGAAGACAGCCTTATACTCATACTTACCATGAGAAGGAGAGACCACACCTACACCCAGTGGAAGAAGGGAAGGAAAGATGACAGTTTTAAATTAGCTTAAAAACAAAAAGACTAGCATACCACCACAAAATTGTAGAGATTCTACACCAGCAAGACCGGAACATCCCAATCATGATGAAGCATAAAGAATGACCATGAAACAACCTAATAAAGAAGACAGAGTCCCCAAAAGAGGAAATGAGAAAAACCCTTAAAGAAAGAACAAAAAAACAAACAAAAAAATAAGAAAAGGACAATACACAAACCAAAAAAGACAAGAAATCAGTGAATCGATTAAAGAAAGCATGAAATATAAAGGAAAACCTGAGAGACAGATGATGGAAAAATTCAAACAATTCAATTCATGAAAACTTAACTACAGAAAACACAAACTGCAGGAATGCTGGAAATAGATTGGGAAAATGAGCATGAACTAGAGATGCAAGCATAACCAACAGAATCCAAGAGATGAAGTAGAGAATCCCAGGTTCTTAAGAAGAATTGGAGGAAATAGATTCAACGACCAAAGAAAATCTATGTCCATCATATCCTTAACAAAAAATATACAAGAAATACGGGATACCGTGAAAAGTACAAGACAAAGGATTGCATGTATAGAAGTAATTGAAGAAGCCCAGTTGAAAGGTACAGAAAGCATCTTCAACAACATCATGGAAGAAAACTTTACCAACATAAAGAAGGCCATGCCTATAAAAGTACAAGTAGCCTCCAGTATACCAAATAGACTGGAAAAAGTGTCCCTAACAATGTAATTTTCAAAACGCCAATTATAATGAATAAAGAAAGTATATTAAGGGCAGCAAATGAAAAAAGCCAAGTAACATATGTAAGCAAAAAGATCAAAATTGTGCCTGACTACATAATGTAAACTCTGAAAGGCACAAGTTTCTGGATAGATGTTCTACAAAGAGTTAAGACAGTATAGATGCCAGCCCAGAATAGTAAACCCATCAATGCTTTCATCATTACAGATGGATAAAAAAGACATTGCATGACAAAATCAGATTTACACAATACATATCGTCAAATCGAGCCATGCATAAAGTACTGGAAGGAAATTCCAACCCAAGGAATTTAACTGCACTCCGAAAAATGTAGGCAATGCATAGTCCCACATTACCAAAAGCCACAAAAAAGGGAAATGCACGCACAACACCACCCAGATAAACAAATACAATACAAACAAAAATCCACAATAAGATCTCCAGGCCTGCACACTACAAGCAGCAATACTTGCCCTAGGAGGACAAACTAACCAGGAGCCTGCTGAGAGAGCATGTCTACTCCAACCACAACTCAGGGGAGAGGACATAGGGGCGAGGGCATAAGGGAGAGAACATAAGGGAGAGCGCAGAGGCATAGGTGAGCTCCAGGAACACATCTTGGTTACTACTTCCAAACAAAAATCCACAATAATATTCCCAGACCTGCAGACTACAGCCGGATTGACTCATCCTGGGAGGACAGAGGGACTAGGAGCCTGCTGAGAGATCAGGTTTACACCTGTCCCAACTCAGAGCATAGGTCAGAGGGCACAGTGCAGAACTCTCCCCCCAGTGAAAGGGCATGACTCAGAACTGTCTACATTCACCGTGAGACCCGTCACTGTATTGGACCTACTTACACACACTGGAAGAGAACCTTGGATGTGTACCCACCAGGACAGGAAAAGACCCTATCTGTACCCACTGAAAGAAGGGATGGAAGTAGACAATATAAGAACAAATTCGACAACAGAAAAACCAATATGATGCTACCACAAGCTAGGGACTGTATACCAGCAAGATCTAAACATCAAAACACAGGTGAAGCAGAAGAGAATGAACTTAAAACAACTTCATGATAGAGACTAATAGAAGAAATGAGAAAATCCTTTAAAAAAAGGAAGAGGTGAAACTTTCACTATTTTCAGATGATATGATAGTTTACATAAGTGACCCCAAAAACACTACTAGCAAACACTGGCAGCTGATAAATACTTTCAGCAAAGTGGCAGGATACAAGGTCAACTCAAGAAAATCAGTAGCCTTATTGTATACAGACAAAAGTCTGAGAAAGAAATCAGAGAAACAAAAGCTATAAACAACAGAAAATACCTTGGGGGTGATGCTAAACTTACAAGTGAAAAACCTGTATCACGAGAACTTTGAGTCTTTAAAGAAAGAAATTAAAGATGACACCAGAAGATGGAAAGTTCTCCCATGCTCTTGGATAGCCAGTATCAGCATAGTAAAAATGGCAACCGTATAGAAAGAAATATTCAGATTTAATACAATCCCCATCAAAATCCCAACACAATTGCTCACAGAATTTGAAAGAACAATAAAAAACTTTATATGGAAAACCAAAAGACCCAGGAGAGCCAAAACAACCCTTTTCAAGAAGGCAATGTCTGGAGGCAGAACCACACCTGACTTCAAGCTCTATGACAAAGCTATAGTCCTGAAAACAGTTTGTTTTTGGCACAAAAAATAGACAGGTAGACCAATGGAATCGAATTGGACAACTTGACATTAACCCATACATGTATGAACACCTGATGTTTGACAAAGAAGCTAAAATTATACAATGGAAAAAAAGAAAGCATCTTCAACAAATGGTGCTGGCATAACTGGAAATTGGCATGTGGCAGACTGCACATAGATCCATGTCTATCACCATGGACAAAGCTTAAATTAAAATGGATTAAAGACCTCAGTATAAATCCTGCCACACTGAATCTCTTAGAAGAGATAGTGGCACATACTCTTGAATGAGTTCGTACAGGAGAACACTTCCTGAACTTCACAACAGTAGAATAAGCACTGAGATAGACAAATAATAAATGGGAACTAATGAAACTGAAAAGTGTCTTTAAGGCAAAGGACACTGTCAACCAGATAAAAAGGTAGCCTACAGAATGGCAAATGATTTTCTCTAATCCCACATCTGACAGAGGGCTGATATCCAAAATCTGAAAAGAACTCAAGAAGCAAGTGTTCAAATCAACAAAAGATCCAAGTAAATTGGAGTATAAAGCCAGGCATTGGTGGCACATGCCTTTAATCCCAGCAGATGTCTGTGAGTTCGAGGCCAGCCTGGTCTACAAAGTGAGTTCCAGGACAGCCTCCAAAGCCACAGAGAAACCCTGTCTCGAAAAACCAAAAAAAATTGTAGTATAGAAAGAAATAGAGAATTCTCAATAGAGGAGTCTAAAATGGCTGAGAGACACTTGAGAAAGTGCTCAACATCCCTAGCCATCAGGGAAATGCAAATCAAAACAACTCTGAGATACCATCTCTGTCCTGTCAGAATGGCTAAAATAAAAAACACCAATGACACTCAATGCTGAAGAGGTTGTGGAGAGAGGGGAACTCTCCTCCACAGCTGGTGGGAGTGTCAACTCTGTACCTGCACTCCGGAAATCATTATCGAGTCTCCTCAGGAAAATGGGAATCAGTCTATCACAAATCGAACATTTCCACTCTTAGCCATATACCCAAATGAGGCACATTCATATAACAAGGACATCTGTTGCACTATGATCATAGAAGCAATATTTTTATTAGCTAGAACCTGGAAGCAAGCTAGATGTGCTCTCATGAATAGTGGATAGAGAAAATGTGCGACATTAACACAATGGAGTACTACTGAATGGAAAAAAACAATAAAATCATGAAATTAGCCAGCCAATGAATGACACTAGAAGAAACCTCCCTAAATGAGGTAACTCAATCACAAAAAGCAAAACACATTATGTACTCACTCATATATGACGTTTAGTCATGCATCAGGGGAATGCCAGCCTTCATTCCCACTTCCCAGGAATCTGGGATACAGAGATGACCATAAGAAAGATGTGCATGGAACCCCAGAGAAGGGATAAAGTACAGGATCTCCTGAGGGCAATGGCAGCATGGAAGGAGGTGAGAGGTAGCTGAGAGAAAGAGAGGGGTCAAAGAGGAAGGGACAGGAGGGCATGGGGGAGCAAGGAGGTTGAGATGGGGAAAGAGTAGAGGACAGTAGTGTGAAAGATACTATCATAGAGGGAGTCACCATGGTTTTGAGGAGAAATATGGCATTAATGAGATTTCCAGAGAACTACAAGGGTGGCACCAACTGGCAATCTAACCACTAGAGGAGAGGCTAGCTTAAATGACCTTCCCTGATAATGAGATTGATGAGTACCTTGTAAGCCATCCTAGCCTCAATCCAGTGGCTGATGGAAGCAGAGGCAGACACCGACAGCTAAAAACTGAACTGAATTCCTGGAAACCATTTGCAGAGAGGGAGGAGCAATGAGCAAAGGGGTGAAGACTAGGCTGATGAAACCAACAGAAACAGATGACCTGAACAAGGGTAGCTCATGGACCCCAGAATCATAGCTGAGCAGCCAGCATTGAACTGATCCAGACATCCTGAATGTGGGCACCACTGAGGATGGCTCAGCATTCTTTGGAGCCTTGGGGACTACGTCAGTGTTTATCCCTGGCATCTAAATAGAATTTGGAAGCCCATACCATATGGAGGGATGCTCTCTCAGCCTAGACACACAGTTGAGATCCTAGCCCCTGCCTCCAGATGATATGACAGATTCTGGGGATCCCCTATGAAGGGACCTGGTGAGTGAAGTTATGATTGGGTGGAAGGATGGAGGGGGTTGTGGCATCAGAGGAGAAAAGGAGTGAGTGGGAGCTGGGATTGACATATGAAGCAAGCTTATTTTTAATTTAAATAAAAAACAGGAAAAACCTATCAACAATTAATGACCAATAATAATTGCCAATTTCAATTGTCTAACTTTCCTATAAAATGTCACAAGCTAAGATAAGGTATGTAAATTCAGAATACATTCTTCTTCATACAAGAAACTCATCTTAACTCCGAATACAGATGTTACCTCAGAGTAAAGGATTGGAAAAAGACTTTTCAATTGAATGGAATCAAGCTGGTGCAGCTATCGTAATCACTACCAAATTAGACTTCTAGCTAAAATTAACCAAAACAGATGAAGAAGGTCATTTCACATACATCAAAGGAAAAATCAATCCAGAGAAATTCTCAATTCTAAACATGTTTGCACCAAATAAAGAGGCACACTCATTCATAAGAGAAACATTACTAAAACACACATCATTCATTAAACCACACCCACGTATAGAGGGAGGCTTCATTACCCCCACTCTCACCACTTGACAGGACACCAGATAGAAATTGCTGGTGAAAAATCCCTAGACTCTGGTGGTGTCATATTTGTATTTTAAGGTGGAATATGTTCTTACACTGTCATATTCCCATCACTTCTTCCAGTGTGTACAGGTGGGTTCTCTCCCTCTCCTGGTGGTTATAGGTTCAAGGCTCTATCTGATAGGTGCAGGTGGGTCCATGACTTCCAATGCCTGAAGACGTTAGATGGTTCTCTGGGGGATTCCTTTGTGGGACAGGACTGGGGACTGCAGTTCAGGGGACTCAAACAAGGAAAGGTGGGCAGGAAAACGGCAGGCTCTCACCTCTTTCTGTAGTTGCCAGTCCAAGTTAGGAATGGTAGCAGAGGTGAAAAGGCTCTGTCTGCCTCCAACCAGCTTTTTTCTTTTAGGCAATAAACTACTTCCCAGATGATGACATGAAGACATATTACTAGTTATGAATCCTTGTCCTTATTTTTTGTTCATTTCTGGTTAGGATTTTTCTTTAGCCAAATTTACACATTTCTCTACATCTATGATTTGCCTGTGGGATTTTTTAAATTTTTTTTATTTTAATTTTAAATAGCTCGTTTTACATGTCAATCCCAGTTCCCTCTCCCTCCCCTCCTCCTGTACTCCCCTTCCCCCCAGCCTCCCACCCTATTGCCAATTCCTTCCACATACGGGATATCTAGAGTCTGTCATTTCATTCAGTGTAGGGTCCAGGCACTGCCCTAAGAGTCCAGGCTGAGAGAGCCCCCTCTTTGTGCTATGGCCACACAATGTCTGTTTGTATTCCAGGGATAAACACTGATCCACTGCTCAAGGCCCCATAGGTTGCCCAGGCCTCCTCACTGACACTCACATTTGAGGGTCCAGATTAGCCCCATGCTGGCTTCCCCGCTGTCGGGCTGGAGTCCAAGAGCTCTCCCCTGTTCAGATCAGCTGTCTCTGCTGGTTTTGCCAGCCCATTCGTTGCCAATTTGCTCATCGCTCCTCTCTCTGTGTCACTGGGTTCCTTGGGTCCAGTTCAGTGCTTAACTGTGGGTGTTTGCCTCTGCTTCCATCAGTCACTGGAAGGCTCCCGGATGGTTATAGACATCAAGTTCATTATCAGGAATGGGCATTCGAGGTGGTCTCTCCACTATTGCTTAGCTTGCCAATTGGTGTCATCCCTTTAGATCACTAGAGGTCACACTGGTGCCTGATGTGTCTTCTAACCTATGATTCCCTCTTCCCCCTATTCTACCCCCCACACTCAACCTTCCTGTTCCCCCATGACCTACTCCTCTCTCTTCCTTTTCTTCCCCTCTCTTCTTCCCAGCTCCCACTCCCCACCACCCCTCGCCGTGTTCCCCATCTGTTCAGAGAATTCTCAATAGAGGAGGCTAAAATGGCCAAGAGACACTTAAGAAAGTGCTCAACATCCTTAGCCATCAGGGAAATGCAAATCAAAACAACTCTGAGATACCATCTTACTGCTGTCAGAATGGCTAAAATCAAAAACACCGAAGACAATTTATGCTGGAGAGGATGTGGAGAGAGGGGAACACTCCTCCACTGCTGGTGGGAGTGCCAACTCATATAGCCACTTCGGAAAGCAGTATGGTGATTCCTCAGGAAAATGGGAGTCAATCTACCACAAGACCCAGCAATTCCATTCTTAGGCATATATCCAAATGAGGCAAATTCATACAACAAGGGCATCTGCTCCACTATGTTCATAGCAGCATTATTTGTAATAGCCAGAACCTGGAAGCAACCTAGATGCCCCTCAACTGAAGAGTGGATAGAGAAAATGTGGTACATTTATACAATGGAGTATTACTCAGCAGAAAAAAACAATGGAATCTTGAAATTCGCAGGTAAGTGGATAGCAATGGAAGAAACCATCCTGAGTGAGGTAACGCAGTCTAAAAAAGACAAACATGGTATGTACTCACTCATATATGGATTTTAGACATGGATCAGGATAGTGCCAGTCTGCACTTCCACTGATAGAGAGTCTGGGAAACAGGAAAGAACCTAAAAGATATGCATAGTACCCAAGAGAAGAGGAATGATGCAAGATGCCTGTGGGATTTTTGTCTTTCTGTACTACACTATGTCTCTTGCCTGGTAGCTGTCTAACTAGCCTGTGTGTCCCTGATTCATTCTCTCCCATTCTACCCTAGCTTTCTCTCTGTCTACTAGCATCTCCTTGCCCACTTCTCCTGAGATACTGCCATTTACCTTTCTGGAGACCAATTGGGTGCTTAAAGCAGGTGGGGAGAAACATCTGTAAACATCTTTATATAATCAAATTATGCAGCAAAATCTCATTTCACACAAATAAAACTCTTTAACAATGGCAGCAGAGTCAAATGTAATATACCTGTAGAGAGTTGAAGTAATATTATGAAGCATAAACTAATTAAATAACCTTCAACAATTTAAAATATTTTTAAAAATAGTTTGTTTATAAGTATGTGGAGATGCTAAAGAAAGTAGAAAAATGGACATAGAGAGTCAGAAAAGAAGAGCAGTTTAAAAATAAAAAAATATTTAAAAGTAATATAGAGTAAAAATAATATAAGAATAACAAGCCTAATACAGATAGGAAGTTTACATGGTGAATCAATCTTGTATGGTGCTTTGTTGATGCTAAATTGATAAATGCTAATGTACAAGTCAATAGGTGCTGAAAGACTTTGTTTTAGGTAAATTCTGAATTAAACCAACCTATACATTTTTAAAGATTCATTCCTCCATATTGAATTTCAGAAAACATGCAGTGTTGGGGATATAGGTTATACAATTGTTTCCACAGGAAAGAATGAATTATAGTTCTCTTCAAGGTTAATGAAGACTAGACTTGATGGGGATGACATTCTGCAAATCTTGTATACATACATTAAAAAAGCAAGAAATGTCATAATATACATGACCTTTTGCTGATTCCTCAGCAATGGGAAGAATTCTGAGATTCTATGAGACATTTAAAATTCTTGTTGGCTATAGAGTCCTCATGAGTTTGAGAGTCTCCTGGTGTTTTCTCCAATATACTTTACAACTGCATCATCCCAGTTTTAGCTTATATTTAGGTTGATATATGAGGTGATATCTTGATCATGCATCATCTACAGCCTCAGAGAACATACATGAAGGTTTATGGGAACCACATTATTATCAGCAGAGTCTAGACATCTCAGGACAATATCATAGTGAGGTAAAAATCAGATTCATAGATTTCTGGGTATGGAAGGGAAACTTCTTGATATGTACAGAGATAATGGACATTAAGTTGTCATCTGTACAACAAGCTCAATATTCTACAATGTATACAATTTGCAAGGTGATACTTACGTTGTGTATCCAGGTTTCAAGAGGACATCAGATAAAGAAATTGGGCATTTGCCTCCTCGTAGATGAACACTTGTCCAAGATTCTTCAGTCTAGTGTAAAAAATGGATTAAAACCTTGCTGAAGGTAGGCAACAATGGGAAGCTCACCATTTGATTAATATCTCTGAGTCCATTAATTTTCTTACTCCACATTTGTACTTCTTAGGAAGGAGAACATTCATCAACAAAAGTTTTTCAACTCTTTTTCCACAGATTATATTCTATGACATTAGACATTCTTTACCTGGAAAATATTGATAGTTGCAGGGTAAATTCAAGACTTTGGCCATTTCCTGATAAAGAGAATCGTTGTTTACGTATGCTGTCGTTAAAGAATGTTCATGACACATAACTTGGGAGAGTAAAATATCCAAAGATAACACTGCATCTCAGCTGCTGTATGCCTCTTGGTCTCATGATGTTTGAAGTCAGAATTCCACCTGGGTGGCCTGGCAACAGTTATGATCTAACATTCTGTCTCATTCTATTACACCAACCACATTCTTAACCAAGCCTACCCACTCATGGACACACATCATATCATCATTTATTTTCTCCTAAAAATGTAAGTCTCTTTTTGATTTATACTTATATGGATTTTTATTGGAAAGGTGGAAAATGGGGGTTTCTGTGGGTGGAGCTCTTTAGGTTTGTTTGTAAATCTCCTATGCATTTTTAACACTTACTCAATCCTGCATGTATTTTCTGAAATTATTTTGTCCCTAAAAACAGAATACTATAGTTTTACATGAGACAGTAATGAAATTCTTAGAAATTCTGTTCAATTTTTAAAGTTGTTCTCTTTTTATTCTATGTAGAGATGTTCATATGTTGCTGGTATAAAGTCGCAAGATACTTTTACCGTCATGTTTGCTTTTCTCTTTTTAAATGTGTTCTTCTACTGTTATCTTCCCATTCTTTCTCCCAGTGGATGCAGTTGGGTCTCTTCCTCTCTTGGTTTTTATTGGTCCAAGATTCTTTTCCAGTTATATATGCATGTTCAATAATCTGATGGTGGATCTGAGGCAATCACTCTCCTTGTGGGTAGGAGTGGAACCAGCACAGCAATGTCAGCAGACTCGCAGTTGTTTGATCCCCAGGGTTTGGGTAAACCTGCCTGTAGGTCACAGACCAGGAGATCCATGAGTGCCCAAGCAGAAGTCGAGCCTGAAACACAGCCCCAAGATCACATCTACCCTGAGTGGGGTTGGGAGTAGCCTATCAACTCGTGATTAATTTATCCACCAGGGTAGAGTCCTCCTTGGTTTATGGATCAAAATTTGTTAAATGGTCAGGTCTTTAATTCGGGGTCCTGCCTATCTCTGCCTGCTAAGTTTTGGGATTAAAGGATGCAACACCACCTTGACCATGCAAATTTGTTGGGTTTTATTTTGAGAGTGTGTATAAGTGAAAGAGTCTTGGCTAAATTGGAACTATCTCTGTATAGAAGGATAGCCAAAAACTCACAAAGATGTGCAGACATCTGTCTCCTGATTATTGAAATTAAAAACATGTACATCAATGTGTGGCAAGAAACAGTTTTAATTGAAATTCAAAAGTGAACCTGGCATTGTGAGAAATGAAGAAGAGAACCAGGAGGTTTAGTGGCACAGTCTATCAATCTCTCCACTTGTATATTGAGATTTGGGAGGACAACTGTGAGCTGCGATAAAATAATAGGACTCCTGTTAAAAACAATGATATAGTTTTGGAGAGATTGCTCAGTGCTTTTAAGCTAAGGCTGTTCTTGCTAGAGGACCCAAGTTTGGTTCCCAGCATCCACATGGTTAACAATGTCCATAGCTCAACTTATAGTGTATCTGATACTGTATTCTACTTTTCTGGGTTCAACAGAATATCATTTGTTAAACATGTGAACAATCTGTAAAAACACATACACAGGTAATAAATATTAATTATTAAATGTTACTGTGCATGTAGGCATACTTTATATATCTCACTATTTAGATGCAGGGGCAGTGGGATTTTTATGAGATTGTGGTCTGTCTTGTGTACAAAATGAGTTTCAGGAATTCCAGGGTTACCCAGTAAACCCTGTTTTCAGTATACCAAAGTTGTATTAATAATGATAATAACATAAGAAGATTAGGAAGAAGAAGGAGGAGGAGGCAAATATCTCATAGCAGCATGTTGAGCACTGTGTAGGAAGGGGCTTTCAATCCCTCCTCTTTGAAAATGAGAAAGGAAGAGGGACTGAAGAAGAAGACATTGATTATATCCTGGATTATATATAAGATCACACTCCAAAATATAGTAATAGATTATGTGTGTTACTAAGTTGACATCTTGGAGTTGTAGGACTGTCAACCAAGTATTCATAGAATATGAACATTTCTCAAACTGAACTGTGCAGAGACTGCAATGTGGACTGAGACCATTCTTCTTCTCTTTCAGATAAAAATTCCTAGTCTTGAAAGCAATCTGTCATCTGTTCTCGAAGTCCAGTCTTATGGTGTCCAATTTGCATGTTCAATCGATTGTTGCCACTTGCCTCGTAGTACTTGTAGCAGATGAATGGAATGGAGTTACAGTCTAGGAATGTAACTTAGAGATAGGGAACATGCCAAGCATGTGCCACATCCTAAGTTCAATCTTAGTATTGGAGGAGGAAAATGAACCCGGTAACATCCTTCAGAGAGGCATACAGAAAACAAGTTTTGATAAATGCTATGAAAAATTTCCAAACCTGAATTCTTGGCCTTACTGGAGTGTGACAGTCAATCATTTGGGGGACAAAAATATCAAATCAAGGGTGACATACATAGAGACACTATATATAAATATATAACATTTAAATTCTGTGGTTGTATATAATAGGGCCACTAATTTTTTTGAGTTTAACTTGTATCCTGCCACATTGCTGAAGGTGTTTGTCAGCTCTAGGAGTTCCCTTGCAGAGTTTTAAGGATCACTTATGTAAACTATCATATCATCTGCAAATAGTGAAAGTTTGACTTCTTCTTGTCCTATTTGTATCCCTTTTATCTCCTTTTGTTGTCTTATTGC
Organism: Mesocricetus auratus; assembly: GCF_017639785.1. Lineage (NCBI taxonomy): Eukaryota > Metazoa > Chordata > Mammalia > Rodentia > Cricetidae > Mesocricetus > Mesocricetus auratus. The sequence continues at coordinate 258,658 of NW_024429214.1, read as the reverse complement.
TGTAGCTAAAACTTCAATTACAGTATTGAAGAGATATGGAGAGAGTGGACAGCCTTGTCTTGCTCCTGATTTTAGAGGAATTGCTTTGAATTTCTCTCAATTTAGTTTGATGAAGAATCTTGGACAAGTGTTCATCTACGAGGATGCAAATGCCCAATTTCTTTATCTGATGTACTCTTGAAACCTGGATACACAACATAAGTATCACCTTGCAAATTGTATACATTGTAGAATATTGAGCTTTTTTTGGATGAACAACTCCCACTCCTTCTGCTCAGACTACAGATTTTCCTCCAGTCTCTTCTGCTCCTGTTCATTAGGAGATTGTGTTCTTAGGGGAGGGTTGAGCACTGGCATAGCTACACTCTCACATAGTACAAGCATACAGGGAGGATCACCAGACCTTGATGGGCTTCCAGACTGACCAAAAAACAAAGCTTCTTGGAAGATATGTTGTCTGTTTTAGAGATTGACAAACCTAATGGTCTCTTCAAGCCATCATTAACATGCATGAGGTACTACACAACTCACATAGCTCCAACCCCTGCAAACACCAACAAGGAGAGAGACAGAGACACAGAGACATACAGAGAGAAACAATAAACAAAAGAATATGAGGAGAAAATATACAAGATGAACACATAATTTTGGACTAAGCACAGCAGCACTTTCAGGAGAATCCAATGACTCTGGTCTCTATTCCTGAGGACTAAAATATCATGGGGGAATATGCTCTTCTTGACCATTCTATGTTGAGTTGGGTGGAGAACTTTTTGTCTAGAAGTCACAGATCTCTGAATGAAAACATCTGTCCAGTCACAAGCCAATTCCAAATGCATGGACAACCTGTCAGCACCATGTTATAAGATCTGTGATGGGACAGCTTGCCAAGGAAACACACAATAAACCCTTCTGGCAAATTTCCACAGAGGATTCTGTCATTGGGAAGCTAGACTTGTGCATGTTGAAGATACTATGTTGAGTTGCAGAGAACAGGAGGAAGAACGTGCACATGCCATCAAACATGGTGTCAAAAAGTATTAATAGTTGGCTGTCTTCCTTGCCAGCTCATTCCGCTGTCTCCACTAGAATCTCACATGAACTCTACAAAGAAAATGACCACAGGACATGGAACTCCCTTCCTAATGTCTGTACATAATACTCCTCCCATCAGAATGACATCAAAGTGTTCGAAGTGCCAATGACCCATATCCTTGCTTGAACTGCAGCTTCAAGAAAAGCAGCAAGGTTTGTTTGCCAATTTATACTTACAATAGACTCACTTCCCAGAAATGATACATGGACACAGAAATGAACATTTGGGTATCATGAGAATGAGGGGGAAGAAGGTGTGTGGGAGGGCTAGTAAAGTGGTAAGTGAAAACAAATTGGTTTGATGAATAAGAAGGGTAATTTTACATGATGAAACAAAGCTGGAACTAAATCTGATCCAACTGATTGCCCCCTACCTGCAGTTCCTGGGTCTGTGGGTCTCTGATGACTTGTTCTTCTTCTTTACAGATCCCCTTCAGTACTCTCAAGAAGTGCGGAAACCAGATCCATTCTTCCAGCCCCTTCTTGGTCTCTTGCCCTACCTTGTCCACCACATTCTGCACCTGAATCTTCTCCTGGAGTGGGTGCAGCAGATTAGAAAAAGAATACTCACAAACTTCACATAACTTTCAATAGTTGTTTGGGACATAGTATAGTTTGCAATCTTTGAGTGATTTTTAAAAACTTGTTGGGAAATATTCAGTGGTACATCTACTTTTAAGGGCATCTACTAGTGATTTGGATAATGACCCCAATTCACATGGACAGTTAACTAAGGACATGTTCTTCTATTGTTATAGTGTAGTCAAGAATTATCATTGTGGTTACTTTTCTGAGGAAGATGAAGTGACAAGGATTCCATAAATATCTCTGGTTGGGATCAAATTCACTGTACTACTAAACACAACTCCTATCAGTCCCTCCCTTCAGTCTCCATCCAGGTTATTCCAGGACATTATTACTCTTTCTTCCATTTCTCTCCTTCTCCCAGTCATGGTATTTCAAGTTTGTACACCAAAACAATTGACCCCATAATACCACATGTCATTATGCACGTTTTTTTTTTTTTTGGTCACTGTAGATGTAGAGGTTTCTGCAGTGACTGTTGTTATTTTTTTATTCTTTTTTTTTAATTTAGATAAGAAACAAGGTTGCTTCACAAGTCAGTTCCAGGTCCCTCTCCCTTTCCCTCCCCTCTTCCCGTGCCCTCCCCCCATTCCGTTATCACCTCGTTCCCCCAGGGAGGGTGAGGCCCTCCATGGGGGTGTCCATAGTCTGTCATTTCATATAGGGCAGGGCCTGGACCCTTCCCCAAGAGTTCAGGGTGAGAGTGCACCTCACATTGTTCTATGGGAGTCCAAAATCCATGTGTATACTTGGGATGGGCACTGATGTGCTACCCAAGGCTCAATAGATTCCCTAGGCCTCCTCACTGACACCCAGATTCAGGGGGTCTTGATCAGTCCCATGCTGGATTCCCAGGCTAATGCCTGGGATTCAAGAGTTAACCTTTGTCTGGTCAACTGTTTCTGGGGGTTAGACCAGCCCAGTCTTAATCCCTTTGATCATCAGTCCTCCCTCTCTGTTACTGGCTTTCTTGAGTTCAGCTCAGTATTTACCCAGCCACTAAATGTAGTTTCTGTTTCCCAGACTGTCTGGCCATAGGATTGTAGGCTGGCACAACCCAGATCTATGTCTAAAACCCTTACATGAGAGAGTACATGCCATGTTTCTCTTTTTGTAACTGGGTTACCTTACTCAGGATGGTTTCTTCTAGTGCCATCCATTTGCCTGCAAATTTCAGTATTCCATTGTTTTTTTTAGGCTGAATAGTACTCCATTGTGTAAATGTAACACATTTTCTCTATCCACTCTTCGGGTGAGGGACATCTAGGTTGCTGCCAAGTTCTGGCTATTACAAATAAAGCTGCTATGAACATAGTGGAACAGACATCTTTGTTGTATGAATGGGCATCTTTTGGGTATATGCCTAAGAGTGGAGTTGCTGGGTCTTGTGGTAGGTTTATTCCCATTTTTCTGAGGAATCTCCATACTGCTTTCCAAAGTGGCTGAACCAGTTGGCACTCCCACCAGCAATGGAGGAGTGTTCCCCTTTCACCACATCCTCTCCAGCATAAATTGTCATTGGTGTTTTTGATTTTAGCCATTCTGACAGGAGTGAGATGGTATCTCAGAGTTCTTTTGATTTGCATTTCCCGGATGGCTAAGGATGTTGAGCACTTTCTCAAGTGCCTCTCAGCCATTTTAGACTCCTCTATTGAAAACTCTCTATTTAGTTCTGCAGCCCACTTTTTAATTGGGTCCTTTGCTGTTTTGGAGACTTGCTTCTTGAGTTCTTTGTAAATTTTGGAGATCAACCCTCTGTCAGATGTGGGATTAGTGAATTTTTTTCCCATTCTGTGGGCTGCTTTTTGTCTTGCTGACTGTGTCCTTTGCCTTACAGAAGCTTCTCAGTTTCAGGAGGTCCCATTTATTAATTGTTGATCTCACTGTCTGTGCTACTGGTGTTATGCTCAGGAAGCTGTCTCCTGTACCAATTCGTTCAAGGGTACCACCCACTTTCTCTTCTATGAGGTTCAGTGTGGCTGGATTTATGTTGAGGTCTTTGATCCATTTGGACTTAAGTTTTGTGCATGGCGATAAACATGGATCGATCCGCATTCTTCTACATGCCAGTCTCCAATTATAAGCACCATTTGTTGAAGATGCTTTCTTTATTCCATTGTATATTTTTAGCTTCTTTGTCAAAGATCAGATGTTCGTATGTGTGTGGGTTAATACCCGTATTTTCAATTCGATTCCATTGGTCTACCTGTCTATTTTTGTGCCAATACCAAGCTGTTTTCAGTACTATAGCTCTATAATAGAGCTTGAGGTCAGGGATGTTGATGCCTCCGGACGTTGCCTTGTTGAACAGGGTTGTTTTGGCTATCCTGGGTCTTTTGTTTTTCCATACAAAATTGATTATTGTTCTTTCAAGGTCTGTGAAGAATTGTGCTGGGATTTTAATGGGGATAGCATTGAATCTGTAGATTGCTTTTGGCAGGATTGCCATTTTTACTACATTGATCCTACGTATCCAAGAGCATGGGAGATCTTTCCATTTTCTGAGGGCTTCTTTAATTTCTTTCTTTAGAGATTCAAAGTTCTTACGATACAGGTCTTTCACTTGTTTGGTTAGCGTTACCCCAAGGTATTTTATGTTGTTTGTGGCAATTGTAAAGGGTGATGTTTCTCTGATTTCTCTTTCAGCCCGTTTATCATCTGTATATAATAGGGCTACTGACTTTCTTGATTTGATCTTGTAGCCTGCCACTTTGCTGAAGGTGTTAATCAGCTGTAAGAGTTCCCTGGTAGAGTTCTTTGGGTCATTGATGTAAACTATCATATCATCTGCAAACAGTGAAAGTTTGATCTCTTCCTTCCCAATTTGTATCCCCTTGATCCCCCTTTGTTGGCGTATGGCAATAGCTAGAACTTAAGTACCATGTTGAAAAGGTATGGAGAGAGTGGACAGCCTTGTTTTGTTCCTGATTTTAGAGGAATTGCGTTGAGTTTCTGTCCATTTAGTTTGATGTTGGCTGTTGGTTTACTGTATATGGCTTTTATTATGTTTAAGTATGTCCCTGTTATCCCAGATCTCTCCAAGACCTTTATCATGAAGGGGTGTTGGATTTTGTCAAAGGCTTTTTCAGCATCTAGTGAGATGATCATGTGATTTTTGTTTTTCAGCTTGTTTATATGGTGGATTACGTTGATGGATTTTCGTATGTTGAACCATCCCTGGATCCCTGGGATGAAACCTACTTGATCAGGATGAATGATTGTTTTGATGTGTTCTTGGATCCGATTTGCCAGTATTTTATTGAGTATTTTTGCATCAATGTTCATGAGGGATATTGGTGTGAAGTTCTCTTTCTTGGTTGTATCTTTGTGTGGCTTGGGGATCAAGGTTATTGAAGCCTCATAGAAAGAGTTTGGCAAAGACCCTTCTGCTTCTATTGTGTGGAACACTTTGAGAAGAATTGGTATAAGCTGTTCTTTGAATTTGTGGTAGAATTCTGCACTGAGGCCATCTGGACCTGGACTTTTTTTGGTTGGGAGACTTTTGATGACAGCTTCTATTTCCATAGGGGTTATAGGTCTATTTAAATTGCTTATCTGTTCTTGATTTAGTTTTGGCAAGTGATAGCTGTCCAGGAAGTCGTCCATTTCCTTTAAATTTTCGAATTTTGTGGAGTACAGGTTTGCAAAGTATGACCTAATGATTCTCTGGATTTCCTCAGAGTCTATTGTTATTTCCCCCTTTTCATTTCTGATTTTGTTAATTTGCATGTTCACTCTCTGCTGTTTGGTAAGTTTGGACAAAGGTTTGTCTATCTTGTTGATTTTCTCAAAGAACCAACTCTTCGTTGCATTGATTCTTTGTATTGTTTTCCTGGTTTCTACTTTGTTGATTTCAGCCCTCAATTTGATTATTTCCTGACGTCTACTCCTCCTGCGGGAGTTTGCTTCTTTGTGTTCTAGAGCTTTTAGCTATGATGTTAATTCTCTGGTATAACTGTTTTCTGTTTCTTCATGTGAGGACTTAGTGCTATGAACTTTCCCCGTAACACTGCCTTCAAAGTGTCCCATAGGTTTGGGTATGTTGTGTCTTCATTCTCATTGAATTCGAGGAAGTCTTTAATTTCTTTTTTTATTTCCTCTTTGACCCAGGGATGGTGCAGTTGAGCATTATCCTATTTCCATGAGTTTGTAGGTTTTCTGCAGTTTGTGTTGTTGTTCAATTCTAATTTTAAGGCATGGTGTTCTGATAAGATGCATGGAGTTATTACAATTTTTTTGTAGCTGCTGAGGTTTGATATGTTGCCAAGTATGTGGTCGATTTTTGAGAAGGTTCCATGTGGTGGTGAGAAGAAGGTATATTCTTTTTTATGTGGATGAAATGTTCTATAGATATCTGTTAATCCCAGTTGGGTCATTACTTCTATTAGACCCTTTGCTTCTTTGTTGAGTTTCTGTCTGGTATTCTTGTCTAGTGGTGAGAGTGGTGTGTTGAAATCTCCCACTATAACTGTGTGGGGCTTTAGATGAGATTTAAGTTCTAATAATGTTTCTTTAACGAATGTGGATGCCTTTGTATTGGGGGCATAGATGTTCAGGATAGACACTTCATCTTGGTGGGTTTCACCTGTGATGAGTATGTAATGACCTCCTTTATCTCTGTTGATTTTGATTTTATTTTAAAGTCTAGTTTGTTAGATATTAGGATTGCTACCCCTGCTTGTTTCTTGGGTCCATTTGATGGAAAAATTTTTTCGCAACCTTTAACTCTCAGGTAATGTCTGTCTTTGAGGGTGAGGTGTGTTTCTTGTATGCAGCAGAGGGAAGGGTTCTGTCTTCGAATCCATTCTGCTAGTCTGTGTCTTTTTATGGGTGAGTTAAGGCCATTAATATTGAGGGATATTAATTACCATTGATTGCTCATCCTTCTTCGAATTGCGATGGTTGTTGTTGGTGGAATTATGGGTGGAATTTCACCCCTTTGTTCTTTTGGCTGATGGTAGAGAGGGATTCTCTAATGCTTATGTTTTTCTGGTTGTAGTTAGCTTCCTTGGGTTGGAGTTTTCCTTCCAAAATTTTCTGTAGGGCTGGGTTAGTGGACACATATTGCTTGAATCTAGTTTTGTCATGGAATATCTTGTTTTCTCCGTCTATAGTGATTGAGAGCTTTGCCGGGTATAGTAGTCTGGGCAGGCACCCATGGTCTCTTAGTGTAGGTAGAATATCTATCCAGGACCTTCTGGCTTTCAGAGTTTCCATGGAGAAATCAGGTGTAATTCTGATAGGTCTGCCTTTATATGTGACTTGACCTTTTTCCTTAGCTGCTCTTAATATTCTTTCTTTATTCTGTATGTTTGGGGTCTTGATTATTATGTGGCGAGGGGATTTTTTTTGTGGTCCACTCTATTTGGTGTTCTGTAGGCTTCTTGTACCTTCATTGGCATGTCTTTCTTAAGGTTGGGAAAGTTTTCTTCTATGATTTTGTTGAATATGCCTTCTGCCCCTTTGAGGTGGATTTCTTCTCCTTCTTCTATACCTATTATTCTTAGGTTTGGTCTTTTCATGGTGTCCCATAATTCCTGGATGTTTTGTGTTAAGGATTTGTTGGATTTAAGGTTTTCTTTGGTTGATAAATCCATTTCCCTAGTGTATCTTCAACACTTGAGATTCTCTCTTCCATCTCTTCTATTCTGTTGGTAATGCTTGTATTGGTAGTGCCTGACTGTTTGTCCAGCTTTTCTATTTTCTGCCTTTCTTCAGATTGTGTTTTTTTAATGTCTCTATTACAGTTTTCAACCCTTGCAGCGTTTGCATTGCTTCTTGCAATTTTCTGTTTATCTGTTCGTCTGTTTGTTGCCTTTTATGAACTTTTTGGTTTGTTTCTTCCTCCATTTTTTTCATTTTTTGCTTTGTTTTTTCTACCATTTCTTGCATTTTTTGCTTTGTTTCTTCTTCCATTTCCTGCCTTTTTTGGTATGTTTCTTCTTCTAATTCTCGCATTTTTTGCTTTGTTTTTTCTTCCATTTCTTGAATTTTTTGCTTCATTTCTTCTCCCATTTCGTGCCTTTTTTGGTTTGTTTTTTCTTCCAATTCTTGCATTTTTTGGTTTGTTTTTTCTTCCATTTCTTTGAAGGATTTTCCAATATCCTCTTTTAGGGCCTCTATCATTTTTATGAAAGTGCTTTTAAGGTCGTTCTCTTCTGCTTCCTTCCCGTTGGAATGTTGGGGTCTTGCTGGTGTGGAGTCTCTAGAATCTGGTGGTGTCATATTTGTTTTTCTGTTGCTGACTGTGTTTTTGTATTGTCTCTTTCCCATCTCTTCTTCTAGTGGGTGCAGAAAGAGCCCCTTACTGGTCTGGGGACCAGAGTTCCCTTTTGGTGGGTGCTAGTAAGTCCAATAATCTGTTGGTTCTTCTATACCTTGTCCAAATGGTGGTCCTTGGGTGGAGAAGAAAACAGGAATCTGGGGTGCTTAGCCTCCTACCTGGTCCCCTGGACCCTATGCTGGGTCCTGTTGTACCTGATCTGGAACAGCTACTCCCCTGGTCTCCCTGGCTCCTCTAGTTTCCTGGTCTCGTTGGTGGGAGAGAAGATCTGGAGTCTGGGGTGCTTGGCTCCCGCCGGGATTCGGAGCTCTGTGCAGTTCCCAGGCGATCTGCAGGCTCTGGAACACAGGCCGGGAAGCCGGCCTGTTTTCCTGATGCTGCCGGAGGGACAGCTACTTCCCTGTACTCCCAGCCTCCTCTCGTTTCCTGGTCTCGTTGGTGGAAGAGAAGATCTGTAGTCTGGGGTGCTTGGCTCTCGCCTGGATTGGGAGCTCTGTGCAGTTCCCAGGCGATCTGCAGGCTCTGGAACACAGGCCAGAAAGCCGGCATGTTTACCTGATGCTGCCGGAGCGACAGCTACTTCATTATGCAGGTTTTGTTCTTATTCATTAATTTGATAAATAACTGTATATACATAAAGAAAATCTGAAAACCACTATTCTCCTCTTGGCAACCCAACACTTTACAGGGATGGAAATAAGGAAAGGTGCCAACAGGTTTCTGCATCCCTCATCTTATTCCCTCATCTGGCTTCTTTTTTACCAAGAGAGATATCCTCTCTCTATGTAGTTCAGGTGCAATACTCAGTCTTGTCTTGGTTGTACACTTCTGTCTCCACTAAGAAGTATTTAACTCATACTCTAGTGCCAAAAATTTGTACCTCACATTGATACTAGGTTTTCAGCTTGTTTTCCCTTTTGAGGCAAATTTTTCCTATGTTTTGTGATTCTTGTTCCCTCTTCTGTTTTCCATTTCACTGTGATAATATTGCATTCCTGTACCAACAATGTGCCCACTATTCTCCATGCCATTCTTTTAAAGAAATATCATTCAATATATTCTAGGCCATGGTTAAACTAGTCATCCCAAGAGTTTCTTCCTTCTTTCACAGAATGGTGGTTTTGTCCAAGGATATACACCAGTGAATTATTTGACACTCTTTCAGGTTTACTTTTTATTTTTATGAAAGGCAGGATTTCACCCTAGTTCAATATTGTGTGTACATATAATTCTAATGTACTGATACCTCCACACTTCAATATAAGGATCACACCATAAATAATATGTACAGTAGAAATCTATTCTCAGTTTCTTTGACTTTTTTATTAGTTTCAAAGTGTGATTGTTAGGTTTGATCTTTTTTTGGACTTGTTTTATCATATTCAAGGCTATCTGGATAGCTCAGGTATGACTATTACAATCCCACATCTGACTTAGTCTCCTTGTAATCTTTTTTTTTTTTTTTTTTGGTTTTTCGAGACAGGGTTTCTCTGTGGCTTTGGAGGCTGTCCTGGAACTCACTTTGTAGACCAGGCTGGCCTCAGACTCACAGAGATCTGCCTGCCTCTGCCTCCCACATGCTGGGACTAAAGGCGTGCGCCACCAATGCCTGGCTCCTTGTAATCTTTAAATGCTCTACCATTACAGATCAGAAAAAAAAATGTTCACATTTGGTGGAATACTTCACATTTCTCAAAATTCAAGATTATCTCACAAACCCTGAGTTTATGCATATTAAATGTTAAGTAGGTAGTAGGAAAATTAAGTAAAATACTGGGGGAAAATATCAATCAGTATATCTAAGAATTCCATCACTGCTTCATGTAAAACTATAGAACTCTGGTTTTGGGGGACAATTTTTATTTTATTATTTTTAAATTATTCATTTTTTCTGTCTATGTCCACTTTTTCTACTTTCTTTATCATCTTCACATATTTATAAACAAACTATTTTAAAAATATTTTAAATAAGTAAAGATTATTTAATTACTTTATGCTTCATATGATTACTCTAACTGTCCATAAGTATATTACATTCATTCCTGCTGCCATTATTAAAGATTAAAATTTGTGTAAAATGTGATTTTGCTGCATATTTTGATTATATAAAGATGTGTTGCAGATGTTTCATCTCACCTGCCTCAGGCAACTAATTGTTCTCCATAAAGGTGAAGGGCAATATCTCAGCAGCATTAGGCAAGGAGATGAAAGTAGCCAGAGAGAAAGGTAGGGTAAAATGCTGGAGAAATATAGGGAGACACCCAGGGCTACCTAGGCAGCTATCAGACAAGAGATACAGAGTAGTAGAAAGAAAGAAAAATCTCAGAGGCAAATCATAGATGTATAGGAATGTGTAAATTTGTCTAAAGAAAAAAATCCTATCCAGAAATGAACAAAAATTAAGGATTCATAACTAGTAATTTGTCTCCGTGTCATGATCATGGAAACAATTCATTGGTAAAAGAAAATGCATGGTTGGAGGCAGTCTGAGCCTTTCAGCCTCTGCTACCATTACTAACTTGGACTGGCTCCTACAGAAAGAGTTGAGTGCCTGGTATTGTCCTGCCCACATTTCCTTGTTTAAGTCCTCTGAACTGCAGCCCCCAGTCCTGTCTCAGCAAGGAATCCTACAGAGAACCATCTAGAACCTACAGGCATTGGAATCTTGGACCCCCCTGCACCATAGAGAGCTTTGGACCGATAAACACCAGGAGAGGGACAGAACCCACACATACACACTGGAAGATGTGATTGGAAAATGACATTATAAGAACACATTCCACCTTAGAAATACTAATATGACACCACCAGTGTCTAGGGATTTTACACCAGCAAGTTTCTATCTGGTGTCCTCTCCAGTGGTAAGAGTGGGGATGTTGAAGCCTTCCTCTATATGTTGGTGTGGTTTAATGTGTTATTTCTGTTTTAGTATTGTGTTTCTTACAAATGAGGGTGCCTCTTTATTTGGTGCAAAGGTGTTCAGAATTGAGACTTCCTCTAGATTGATTTTTCCTTTGTTGTATATGAAATGACCGTCTTCATCTCTTTTGATTAATTTTAGCTAGCAGTCTAATTTGGTAGATATTAGGGTAGCAACACCATCTAGTTTCTTATTTACATTTCATTGGAATATATTTTTCCAACCCTTTACTCTGAGTTAACATATGTCTTTGGAGTTAAGATGTGTTACTTGAATGAAGAAGAATAAATTCTGAATTCATATACATTTTCTTAGCCTGTAACATTTTATAGGTGAGTTAAGGCCATTGATATTGACATATACTAATGGTTATTTATTTTTGATTCCTATTTTGTTTTTTTAAATTAGAAACAAGCTTACTTCATATGTAAATCCTAGCTCCCTCTCAATCACCTCCTCCTCTGCCTTCACGACCCTCCCAAACCCTGCATCAAATCCCAACTTCACTCTCCAGAGAGTTTGAGGCCTTTTATGGGGGAGCCCCAAAGTCTGTCATATTGTCAAGGATCAAGGGCTAGGACTGCTCCATGTGTCAAGGCTTAGAAAGAATCACTCCATATGATGTGGGCTCCCAAAGTCCATTTTGTGCGAGGGATAAATACTGATCTATTCCCTGAGGCTACAAAGAATGTTGAGACATTCACAATGATGCCCACATTCAGGGTGTAAAAATGAGTCCCATGCTGGTCTAAGTTAACTGTCTGGGGTCCATGAGCTCCTTCTTGTTCAGAGAAGCTTTTTTTTGTTGAATTCATCTGCCTCGTCTTGACCCATTTGCTCATTGCTCCTTCCTCTCTGCAACTGGTTTCAAGAAGATAAGTTCAGCATTTTGCTGTGGGTGTCTGCCTCTGCATCCACCAGCCACTGGATGGAGGCTCTAGGATGGCATACAAGGTACTCGTCAGTCACATTATCATGGAAGGGCATTTAAGGTAGCTTCTCCACTACTGGTTAAATTGCCAATTACTGTCACCAATGTAGATCTCTGGAGATCTTACTAGTTCCAGATCTCTCCTCTATTATAGTATCTCTCACCCTGCTACTCTATTCTTCCCCCAACTCAACCTCCTTGCTCCCCCATATCCTCTTCTCCACACCTCTTTTAGCCCTCTCTTTCTCTCACCTCCCTCTCACATCCCCCCATGCTTCCATTCCCCTCAGGATATCCTCTCATGTTCCCCTTCGCTGGGGTACCATGGATATCTTTCTTATGGTTCTTTCTGTTTCCCAGACTCTCTGGAAGTGGGATTGTAGGCTGGCAATCCCCTATTTCATGTCTAAAATCTATATATGAGCAAATACATAATGTGTTTGTCTTTTTGTGATGGGGTTACCTCACTTAACATGGTTTCTTCTAGTGTTATCCATTAGCCTGTAAATTTCAGTATTCTATTGCTTTTTTTCACTCAGTACTTCTCCATTGTGTAAATTTACCACATTTTCTCTATCCACTCTTCAGTTGAGGGGCATCTAGGTTGCTTCCAGGTTCTGTATATTACAAATATTGCTGTTATGAACATAGTTCAATAGATGTCATTGTTGCATGAATGTGCCTCTTTTGGGAATATGCCTATGAATGGAATTGCTGGATCGTGTGGTACACTGACTCCCATTTTTCTGGATATGTATTTTTTAAATCTGGTTTTGACATAGAATGTCTTGTTTTCTCCATCCATAGTGATTGAAAGCTTTGCTTGTAATTTTAGTCTGTGCTGGCATTCCTAGTGTCTTACTGTTGGTAGAATATCTATCTAAGAAATCCTTACTTTCAGATATTTCATGGAGAATTCAGGTATGATTCTTATAGGTTTACCTTTATATGTTATTTGGTCTTTTTCCTTTGCTGATTTTAATATTATTTCCTTATTCTGTATGTTTTGAGATTTTATTGTCATGTGGTGAGGGGAGGTTTTTTTTTTGGTTAACTCTATTTGATGTTCTGTAGTCTTCTTGTACTTTCATTGGCATGTCTTTCTTTAGGTTGGGAAAATTTTCTTCTATGATTTTGTTGAATATGTTTTGTGCATTTTTGAGCTGGGTTTCTTCACTTTCTTCTATCCCTATTATTCTTAGGTTTCGCCTTTCATATGCCCCATACTTCCTGGATATTTTGTGTTAGAAATATATTGAATTTAAGATTTTCTTTGGTTAATGAATCTATTTCTCCCAATTCAGAACAGAGGGATCATGTGCCAGTTCTTTCAAGGCAATGTCCCACTTTCTTTTCTATGAAGCTCAGTATGGCTGGATTTATATTTAGGTCTTTGATCTATTTGGACTAGAGTTTTGTGTATGGAGATAGATATGGTTGTATTTCCAATCTTCTACATTAAAAACCCAGTTGTGAGAGTAAAAACTATTGAAAAAATTTCTTTTTACCTTTGATATTTTAGTTTAATTGTCAAAAATGTGGTGGTCATAGGTGTGCTGAACAATATCAGCATCTTCAATTTGATTTCATTGATTCACCCTTATTATTTGTGCACATACCATTTTGATTTTATTGGTCTTAATCTATCCTAGTGGAAAAACCATTGATTTTGATGACTCTGGAAATTCATTTGTTTTGTCTCAACTGCTAATTTTATTTTTCCATATAAAGTTGATAATTGTTCTACTAAAGTATGTGAAGAATTATCCTGGATTTTTCATAGGAAATGTATTGAATTTTTCGATTACTTTTGGTAGCCTTATCATATTTTTCACACTGATATTGGCATTCCAGTAGTATGGGGGACCTGTCTGTTTTCTGATATCTTCTTTAATGTCTTTCTTCAAAGGCTGAAAGTTCTAGTCCTACATGCCTTTCACTTCTTTGTTTTGAGTTCTTTGTGTCTATCGTGATGTGTGAAGTTTCTCTGCCTAGTTTTCATCGATATATAGGAGGGCTATTCTTTTTATGTTAAAACATCTATCCTCCCAAATTATTGAATGTATCAATTATAAGAGATCACTGGCAAAATACTGGGTCACTTACATATCCTATCAAATTGTCTGCAAATAGCAAAAAATTCACCTTTTACATTCCTATTTGTATTCAGTTCTGATTTTGTTTTCTTATTGCTCTAGCTAGAAATTCAAATAGTATATTGAGTAGACATGGATAGAGTGAACATCTTTGTCTTGTTCCTGATTGGAGAGAAATCCGATTGAGCTTCTCTCCATTTAGTTTGATGTTGACTTTTCACTTGCTGTATGTTGCTTTTATTATGTATAGGTATGGTTCTTTTATCCTTAATCTTTCCTACATTTTATCATGAATGGATTTGAGATTTTTGTCAAAAATATTTCTTCTTTGAATGAGATGATCATTTGGATTTATTCTTTCAGCTATATTTTATGGTCGATTATATTGTCAAATTTTAGTATGATGAACCATCCCTGAGTCTCCGGAATAAAGTCTACTTTATCATGTTGGATGATTTTTTATGTATTCCTGTGTTTAGTTTACCTATGTTTCATTGAGTGTTTTTGTATAAATGTGCATGAGGAATATTTTTTCTGAAATTTCCTTTTCATCACATCTCCAACTTGTATTTGTAGGCAGTGCTATGAACTGTCTTATTAGCACTGCTTTAATAGTGTAACACATAAGGTGGTGATGCTATGTATTCTTTTATATTGAATTCTAGGAAATCTAACTCTTTTCTTTATTTCTTTCATGACCCTCTGGTATTTGAGTTATGCCTTGTTAAGTTTCAATGAGTTTGTGGTCTTTCTGTAATTTGTGTTGTTTTAAAATTCTTACTTTAGCCATTGTGATCAGAAAATATAGGAGGTTATTCTTAGTATCTGTTGACGCTTTCTTTGTTGCTGTATGGTTAGACAATCTTAGGCATAGCTTCATGTGAAGAGATGTTGTGAAGAAGGCAGACTGTATTGTGTTTGGTTGGAACATTCTAGAGATGACATTTAGTCCATTGTAATCAGAACATTGAAACACTATTAGTGTGTGAGCTTTAATTTGTGATTTAAGCTTTAGTAATGTTGCTTTTAAAATGTGGTTAATGCTGTATTTGGGACATGAACTCTCAGAAATGATACTATATCTTTGCTGTCTTATCCTTTGATGAATATGAAATATCCTTCTCTATTTCATTTGAAAATTTCATTCTGAATTTTATTTTGTTAGACATTAGGATAGCTTTGCCAGCTTGTTTCTTATTTCACTGGAAAATAATTTCCCAACATTTTACTATGTCTCGTTTTCATGTATGCAACAGAAGGAGAAAACTTCTTTTCATATCCATATCTGTCTTTTTATAAATTTATAAGTTTATTATGTCCACTGATATTCAGGGACATTAATGACCTGTGATTGTTAATTCCTTGTTTTTAATTTTTTACTAACTTATATTTTAAATTCAATTATATCCCTCCTCTCCTCCTGAAACCTCAAATTATCCTCCCAACACTCATTTCTTCCTTGGAGCTGGGAAAGCCTCCCCTAGTTCCCTAGGAAATATCCTAAGTCTGCCCTATTGTCATGTTTAGGAAGGAACTTGGAGCCTCTCCATCCATCAGCACCCTGTGTCTATGGTGAGCATGGTATCTCTCCAAGTAGAATGGGCCCCACTAAGTCAGTTTTGCATTAGGGTTATATCTTGGACCAACAGCTAATGACCTCATATATTGTCTGAAAATCACCGCTGTCACCTCTACTAATAGAGTATAGTTCAATCCTATGTAGGTTCTCTCCTTTTCCAACCAGAGTCTGTGGTCTCTCACTAGCTCCAGTCATCTGAATGTTTGAGTTTCCTCATCATGTTTTTGACTATTTATTCATATTTTTTCTGTCCCTCAGTTTGATTTTACTCCAAGAGCTTGGACAAATGGTTAGTGGTGGATTTCGACATCTGCAGATTGTCTGGGGTTTTGGATTGTATGCTGGGTATTTTTGCTTTATGTTTGGTAGCTACTTATGAGTGAGTATATACTATATTTGTCTTTCTGGTTCTTGGCTACCTCACTCATGATGATTTTTAATACTTCTATTTATTTGCATGAAAATTTTAGGATGCTATTTTTTCTTACCGCTGAGTAGTACTTCATTGTGTAAATGTATACATTTTCTTTATCCATTGTTCTATTGAAGGGCATCTAGGGTGTTTCCAAGATGCCCTTCCATAATATTTCTATGAACATTTAATTCATTGGAACAGGGAGTGCTCAGCAGAAAACAAATTGAGTATACCTATGTTAGTAAAGAGTTTGCCTGTTTGTTAGAAATTTTACCCTGAAGTACAATTGTCTTTATGATACAAGCAGTTGGTTTTTTTGCTGGTTTATTTGTTTGTTTTATTTTCTTGGTTTCAGAGTGAGTACTTGAATTTAGTTGAGTCTACATTCTACAGACATGGTCAGGATTCTTTTTTTCTATTGAAATTCAAGGACATGTAAAGTCTGAGTCCCTGATGGACTGTATACTTCTCCAAGGCATAAAAGGATCTAGAATTCTTGAACAAGAAACAATAGAAATCCCTTTCTCACATGTGCAGTGGTGGCCATGATTAGCAAGAAACAAAATTTTTTACTCCAGGAGTCTACCAATAGTGTCTGAGTAGGTTGTGATTTTCATTAATATTTTTAATTCATTCTTGGTGGAAAACTGATACAAATTTCTAAAGAAAGACTCAAATTTTATGGAGCCCCACTCAGAGTCCTTATCTCTTCCTTGACATCTTAAAGTAAACAAATCCTCATGTCCAGGGTACACAACACATCCAAGCTACTCTTTCAGTTCCAATAAAATTGAGGGGATATTGTTGCTCCTCTTAGTATTTGCTGATTTTATCACTGTTGATATTATAATAAGATAATGTTATTTCTCCTTCATATAGGGACTCCCAAGCATCCCATGTGTGTCTTGAAATGTCCAATTTGATAAATATAAAATTGGGAACATTCAAACACCAGCTAAAGTATTCACCACTACCACTTACTAAGTTCATGAGAGAAAACCTAGGAGGCTTTAATCCAATAGCATTTTCCAGAAGAAACTCAGGAATGATGACTATGGGAGACATGGTCTTCTGAGTAAAAAAGGACATGTTATATGATATACATTTTTAGATTATATTATACCATATTAAAATATTTATTATGTTTGAACAATATCATTTATGTTTTTCTTTAGCAATTCATGATCCCCTTACCAGGAATTATTGTTTTATAATCTAAAATATATTAATTAGAATACACATCTTTGAAAGTGTAAATTATCTTCTCAGTTTTCTGATCCAGCTTCATTTATTTTATCCTTACTAGCTTCTTTTTTCCTATAAGCCTTTTCACAATCACTTCATTTTTTTAATATTATTACCTCCTCATATTCATTTTTATACTTTCCTTTCTTCTTTTCTTTTGTTGCTCCTCCCTTTTCCTTCTTTCTTATTTTTTTGAGACAGGGTTTCTTTTTTTGGTTTTCCAAGACAGGGTTTCTCTGTATTGTTTTGGAGGATGTCCTGGAACTCACTCTGTAGACCAGGCTGACCTCTAACTCAAAGAAATCTGCCTGCCTCTGCCTCCCGTGTGCTGGGATTAAAGATATGAACACCCCCCAGCTTCTTTCTTTCTTTCTTTCTTTCTTTCTTTCTTCCTTTCTTCCTTCCTTTTGTTATTTTTACTTCTTTCACTTTTCTCCTGTTAAATGTGCTTTTAAAACACCTGATGAATTTTTCACAGGCAACCCTCATATCAGAGAATATTACTTCATGTGAACATTACACTTACTATGAATAGAAAATGGTGGGAAACTTGTAGCTTTGTTTCAATATATGAAACTAGTTTTTCTAGTTGATATGTAGTATTTATTTAAAAAGCAGTGTATTTTCATAGAAAGAACATTAGCTGGAGAAATTTCCATGATGTAATGGAAGGCTCCTTAACCCCATGACAAGTTCCATGGGCTTTGTTGCTTATCTAGCTAGCATACATAGAACTTAAAGTATGAATCACTTAAAATTTGATGGAATGTCACTCAAATATGCATAAAAATCCCCTCAAGATTGGTCAAGGTAAAACTTTAGAAAGTCTGTCATCCATTATTTTACATATTACAGAGCCTCCACTTTTAAAAAACTCTCTGATCACAGGTGGCATAATGGGTAACACATGAACAACTTATACTTTAAGATAATATTTGACTAAAGATATTTGCGGAAATGGCAAGATGTGTAGAAATCCACCTACATATCAAAAATTTCAGAGATATTTCAATGTCATGCTTATATATTAGACATTTAGGATACCATATCTACTATTAGAGCTATCCCAAGTTCAAAGGAGGAAAACTGTGGGAACTTGTAGAGACACTTAAGGAATTGCTCAACATCCTTAGCCATCAGGGGAGTGAAAATCAAAACAATTTTAAGATAGAATCTCACACCTGTCAGAAACAAAAAATAGCAACAGCAGTTTATGCAATTGATGCTGTGGAGAAAAGGGAACACTCCTCCATTGCTGGTAGGAATGCACACTTGTTCAACTACTTTGGCAGTTAGTATGGCAGATTGTCAGTCTACCTGACAATCCAGGAATCCAACTATTAGGCATATACCCAAAGGATGTAAATTCCTACTAAAAGGACATCCATTCAACTATATTCATATCGCCCAAATTCTCAATGGAAAGTATGAAAGGCAGAAGGTCCTGAATAGATGTTCTTCATATGCTATGGGGATCTGATTGCTAGCCCAGACTACTATACCCAGCAAAGATTTCAATTATGATAGATTAAGAAAACAAGATATTGCAATACAAAATGAGATTTACATAATACATAGTCACATATTCATCCCTACAGAAAGTACTGGAAGGAAAATTCCAACCCAACAAGGATAATTACACTCACAACACATAGGCAAACAGATAATCCCACTTTCCAAAACACCAAAAGAAAAGGGGGGTGAATCTACACACAAAAACACCAATCACAAAACCAAAGCAAATAATATTCAACAATCAATGGAAACTAATATCCCTCAAACTCACTAGTCTTAACTTGCCTATAAAAGAAACAGGCTATCACAATGCATACAAAGACAGAATCCATCCTTCTTCTGCAGACCATGAACACATGGCAAAGACAGACATTACCTCAAAGAAAAGGGTTGTAAAAAGATCTTCTTATCAAATGAACCAAAAAAACAAGCTCGTTTAACTATCCTAGGATTGAAAAAAATTTAACTTCAAATTAAAATAAATCAAAAGACATGAAGAAGGTCATTTCATATTCATCAGAGGAAAAATTTATCAAAAGAAGTCTCTATTATGAACATCTATGTCCCTAATACAAAGGTACCCACATACATAAAAGAAACATTACTAAAGCTCAAATTACACATAAAACCTCACACACTTATAGTAAGAGACTTCAACATTCCACTCTCACCAATATACAGGAACAAAAGACAAAACTTAATGAAGAAACAAAAGAAGTAACAGAAATTATAACCCAACAGGAATGAAAAGAAATCTATAGAACATTTTATCCAAACAAAAAATATACCTTCATTTCAGCTCCACATAGAACATTCTCTAATGTTGACCACATATTTGGTAACATATCAAAACTCCAGATATGCAAAAATTTAGAATAACCCCATATATGTTATCAGACTACCATGTATTAATGTTAAAATTCAACAACACCACAAATGGCAGAAACCATAAAAACACAAGGAAACTGCACAATTGCACCATACATAGGTCAACGACGAAGTAAAAACATAAAAATAAAGGAATTACCCAGGCTGATCCTTGCTGCTCCCCTATGTCTTCTTATGATTCCCTCTCCACTCCCCCCATGTTCTCAATCTACTCAGGAGATCTTGCCTCTCTCCACTTCTCTGGGGTATAATGCATGTCTATAGGGAACCTCCTTGTTTCCCAGACTCACTTGCCTTGGGATTGCAGGATTACATTCCCCTGATCCATGTCTGAAATCCATATAAGAGTGAGTACATACGATGTTTGTCTTTTTTTGATTGGACTACCTTACTCAGGATGGTTTATTCTAGTGCTGTCCATTTGCCTGCAAATTTCAAGATTCCATTGTTTTCTTCCACCGTGGAGTACTCCATTGTTTAAATGTACCACATTTTCTCTATTCACTCTTTAGTTGCGGGGTATCTAGGTTGCTTGCAGTATCTAGCTATTACAAATAATGTTGACATGAACATAGTGGAAGAGACATATTTGTTGTATGAATGGGCATCTTTTAAGTATATGCCTACGAGTGAAATTGCTGGATCTTGTGGTAGACGGATTCCCATTTTCCTGAGGAATCTCCATACTGATTTACAAAGTGGCTGTAGAAGTTTGCACTCCCACCAGCAATGGATGAGTATCCCCCTTTCTCCACATACTCACCAGCATAAGGTTTCATTGGTGATTTTGATTTTAGCCATTCTTACAGGAGTAAGATGATATCTCAGGGTTGTTTTGATTTGCATTTCCCTAATGGCTAGTGATGTTGAGCACATTCTTAAATGTCTCTCAGCCATTTTAGACTCCTCTATTGAGAAATCTCTATTTAGTTCAGTTCCCCAATTTTAATTGGGTCCTTTGGTGGTTTTGAGAGTAACTTCCTGAGTTCTTTGTAAATTTTGGAGGTCAGCCTTCTTTCAGATGTGGGGTTAGTGAATATCTTTTCCCAATCTGTTGGTTACCTTTTTGTATTGCTGACAGTTTCCTTTGCCTTACAGAAGCTACTCAGTTTCAGGAGGTCCCATTAATTAATTGTCAGTCTCAGTGATTGTGCTACTGGTGTTATGTTCAGGAAGCAGTCTCCTGTACCAATTCATTCAAAGGTACCTCCCAGCTTCTCTTCTAACAGGTTCAGTATGGCTGGATTTATGTTGAGGTATTTGCGCCATCTGGCCCTGGGCTTTTTTTTGGTTGGGAGACTTTTGATGACTGCTTCTATTCCCTTAGGTGTTATAGGTCTATTTAAATAGCTTATTTGTTCTTGATTTAATTTTGACAGGTGATATCTATCCAGGAAGTTCTCTATTTCCTTTAAATTTTCAAATTTTGTGTTGTACAGGTTTCAAATTATGACCTGATGATTCCTTGGATTTCCTCAGTGTCCGTTGTTATGTTCCTCTTTTCTTTTCTGATTTCATTAATTTACATGTTCACATTCTGCTCTTTGGTGAGTATGGATAAAGGTTTGTCTATTTTGTTAATTTTCTGAAAGAACCAAATTTTTGCACATTGATTCTTTGTATTGTTTACCCAGTTTCTGCTTTATTGATTTCAGCCCTCAATTTGATTATTTCCAGTCATCTACTCCTCCTGAGTAAGTTTGCTTCTTTGTGTTCTAGAGCTTTCAGCTGTGCTGTTAATTCTCTAGTGTAACTTTTCTCCAGTATCTTCATGTGGGCACTTAGTGCTATGAAATTTCCCCTTAGCACTGCTTTCAAACTGTCCCGTGAGTTTGGAAATGTTGTGTCTTTATTCTTACTGAGTTATAGGAAGGTTTTAATTTCTTTTTTATTTCTTCTTTGACCCAGGAGTGGTGCTATTGTGCCTTATTCAATTCCCATGAGTTTGTAGGATTTCTGCAGATTGTTTTGTGGTTAAACTCTTTAAAGCATGGTTTTATAAGATACATGGAGTTATTTCAACTTTTGCACCTGTTGAGGTTTGCTATGTTGCCAAGTATGTGGTAAATTTTTGTGAAGGTTCCATGTGGCACTGAGAAGAAATTATATTATTTTGTGTTTGGATGAAATGCTCTATGGAAGTCTGTCAAAACCAATTGGGTCATAACTTCTATTAGTTTCTTTCCTTCTTTCTTAAGTTTCTGTCTGGCAGTCCTGTCTATTGGTGACAGTTAGGTGTTGAAGTCTCCCACTATAAGTATGTGAGTTTCAGTAATGTTTCTTTTATGAATGTGGTGGCCTTTGTATTTGAGGCATACATGTTCAGAAATGAGACTTCATCTTAGTGGATTTTCTTGTGATGAATATGAAATGACCTCCTTCATCTCTTTTGATTAATTTCAGTTAAAATCTAGTTTGTTAGATATTAGGATTGTTATCCCTGCTTGTTTCTTGGGACCATTTGATTGTAAAATCTTTTAGCTACCCTTATCTCTGAGGTAATGTCTGTCTTTGAGGTAGAGATGTATTTTCTGTATGCAGCAGAAATATGTGTTCTGTCTTTCAATCCATTCTATTAGCCTGTGCCATTTTATTGGGGAGTTAAGACCATTAATATTGAGGGATATTAATGACCTTTGATTGCTCATTTTCATATGTTTTGGAATTGTTGTTCTTGGTGGAATTTTATGTGGATTTCCACCCTTTTACTCTTTTGGGTGTTTGTAAAGTGGGATTATCTATTTCCTATGTATTTCTTGTTGTAGTTAACATTGGGAAGGGCCTAGGTCCTGCCCTGGATGAAATGACAGACTCTCAAGATCCCCCCAAGTAGGGCCTCACCCTCCCTGGGGAATGTGTGAATTGGCCTGGGGGTGGGTGGAGGGTGTGTGGCTGGTGATGGGACAAATTAGAGAGAGCTTGGATTGACATTTGAAGCATGCATGGTTCTAATTTAAATAAAAACAGAAAAAAGAAAGACTTACTAAAATATAATGAGAATGAAGACACAACATACTCAAAAGTGTGGGTCACTGTGAAAGCAGTGTTAAGAGGAAAGTTCATAGAAAGAAGTACCCAAATGAAGAAAGTGGAGAATAGCTACACTAGGAACAAACAGCAAAATTTAAAGCTGTACAACAAAAAGAAGCAATCTCACCCCAGAGGAGATGATGCCAGGAAATAACCATGTTGAGGGTTGAAATCAATAAAGTTGAAAATAGTAAAACATGACAAAGAGTCAATGAAACAAAGAGTAATTTCTTTGAGAAAATCAACAAGATAGACTAACTGTTATACAAACTAAACAAAAGGTAGATAGAGAGCATGCTCATTGAAAAATCAGAAGTGGAAAAGGAGAAATGACAATGGACATTTAGTAAATCCAAGGAATCATCAGTTCATACTTTGAAAACCTGTAATCCACAAAATTCAGAAATCTAAATGAAGTATAAAATTCTCTGTATAGAATCACTTACCAAAATTAAATCAAGAACAGATAAGCAAGGTAAATAGACCTATAACCTCTAATGAAATAGAAGATGTCAACAAATTCTCCCAACCAAAATAATTCCAAGGAAGAGTAAATGGGCATCACTAAATGAACCAAACAATAATGATGAGATTACATGCCTGTGGTGTGGTGACATATTACTGATCACAGTACCAGGAAATTAGTGACAGAAATATCAAGTTGCTACATAACATCTTATCTGAAAAATATTATAAATAGAAATGAAGAAGTGCGATGGTTGAGAAAGCAATCTGTGGAAATACGGAATGACTTTGGCCTGTGTGTTTTCATGTCTGGTCACATAGATGAATCAGGTGGAGATCTGAAAGGCTACTCTTTTTGAGAGAAAAACCTGGATTTTCTGCAGCAGGCAGAACACTCTTGTATCACCTAGTAATTGGACACAATTGTTGGTGTCAGTATACAAAAGCCTTAGGAATAAGTCAGGGATGCTCTTCTGTCTTGAATTCAATCAATTATAAATATTTTGAATTCTTCCTGGAAGGACTCAATGAGGTTGTAGCTTAATGGAGACTTAGTGTTCATTTGAACAGTGTACAGATGCAGGTTTATTACATTAGTGGCCCAGCCAAGTGGTTCTAACCCAAGCATAGCAATTTGTCTGTTAAATATACCTTGAAGGGTATTAGTTCCCACCTGTCATAATGTTATCACATGTTTGTAATGATGTCACTCTAGGAGAACTTGACAAGAATAAAGCAGTCATCTGGAAGAATCCATTTCTCAGTAAATTCTGAGTTATGTTGTTGTAAAAGAGCAGCATTAACCATCGCTCTCAATTTGTAGGCTTGCAAAGACATGCTCTCCTTCACAGGCAATTGGCTTTTGTGCAAGCTCCTACAAAGCTGGCTATTCTGAAGCCTCCTCCCAAAATTGCTTAGCTAAAGCTTTAATAGACACTCTACTCTTAACCACCTGAGATCATTCCCTGTAGTCCACCAGGCACTAGGGTTGAGTACACATGGGCCTGACTTGGTTTTACTTATCTTTTAAAATCCACTAGAATTTGATCTGAGAAGTAAACTGCTATGGCAAGATTTCTACAATAGTTTATACATAATAACTTGAATAAAATGTAACAGTGTTACAAAGTGTGAGCTCAGATCAGAAAGGCATGTCATGGATTAGATACCAGGAAGATGTGAACAATCTGGCAAACTGAAATTAGAGCCCCTAGGAGAGTCTGCACAACACTGTATTTTGGGATTTTATTATTTTTACAGGACACAAACCTGCCTTGTTTCATCTCCTCACCCCGTAATTCCTCTTATAACCATAAAATTTGTTTACACTGGAGCAATTGCACACTGCAGAGATCCTGTAATCTGCAGAGTTGATCCCCCATATGGAAGATTCTAAAGGATGTACAGCATTTAGTTGGAAGAGATTAGAACTGCTGATTTTGATTTGTGTCCCAGCAGAGTTTCCTGGATAGGGAAACCTGAATTCTACACAGTTATGTGGAAATATGATTATCAGGGAAACCATGTTGATTCCACATGACATCAGCAGGCCCTTCCCTAAAATTCCATTTTGTCCAGGAGACCATGGAATCCTGTGAGGTCACCTGTGTTGTAGCAAAACCAACTGCATTTAGAGGGGAGACAGATGAGAGAGAAGCATAGGAAGGCTGATCTTCAAACTCAGTTTAAACTGTCAAAGAAGAAGCTCAAAAGGAAGTACAGAAAGTACTAGGAGCTCCCTAGATAGGTTGTTTTTAGCTTGGACTTTGGGTAAAGCAGCACAAGAATTAGGGCTTCTGGGAAGAAATTCAACTTCACTGCCTGACAAGTCTTCAGGAATTAATGGATTCCATGCTAGTAATTTGTCTCTCCCAGAAGCCAGGATCTCGCAAGGCAAGTCTGTTTTCCTCGGAGCTCTTGGTTATAAATCTTACAGTAAAGTGTTGGTTGATGGAGAACCGGCATCAAAATGAGGCCAACCAGAGTGAGAGAGTAGAGGAGTGTCCCAGAACTATACTGGTCATCACTGTACTTCAACACAAGTGGATAACTTTAAGTACAGTCAACAATCTCTGTATGCCCTAACCTTGTCAGTTAGGTGACTTTGTGATTCTTGCTATCAAGTTCTGCACCTAGATGGATTCTCAAGCTATCTATAGTCATGTGCTTGGAGTGACATGTTGGATGTTTTGGATTCTGAAAAAAGACCTGCCTGCCTGTGGACTATGGTAATTGCTTCTTAGCTTCAAAACACACAGACTTGTTATTTCTAAGGTAAGTTGCATGGAGAGTATGCATTTTGGAATAAGCCTGAGGAAGTTCCTTCTTCCTTTACATGAGGTATGTACTGAGGGGCAATGGGAATACAGGTGGCTGAGAAATACAACTACCTTCAGAGGTGTGAGAGCTGAGATCCCCTGCATGGACATCTCAAGTCTGGATCAGAATCCACTGGTGTTTCCTTGAGTCACAGGAAAGGAGCATTCTGGAATATTTTTAGGTCTCATAATTATCTGTATATTCTCTTTACTTTGTCACAATGCAAGTTTACTTGTGTTCATTATCCTGCAGTGGCTGCTGGAAAGCTATCACCAACCCCAACCCTCCTCAACAAAAAGGATGTGAAACAGCAGATGGAGAGTCAGAATACCCAGCTTGAGCAAGTGACCAGAGAAACAAAGTAGTTGTGATATTTCATTTCATTCATTTCCATAATGAAGAATCTTCTGAAAATAAGTATTATTTTTCCAATGCCATGGTGACCATCTTGATTCCAAAATTTCATTCTTGGTTTATATCATCTAAGACCTGAGCTTCTGTGTTTCTAAATATTTAGTGGGTTCATATGTATAACCCAGTATCTCCAAATGCTTTCCAGAAGCTGAATATTGTTGGGTCCCAGATCCCACAGTGTCTCTTTGAGTCGCTGGTCAGTCAACAGGTGCATCCTGTTTTCTAGTCCAAGTGTAACCTATTTCTTAGTCCTGACTTACTTCCCTGGCCTTGCCCCACTGATATCGACATCTAGCACTGAGAGAAACCAGATCACTTCCACCTGGCATTTTCCCAATCCTGATTCCCTGCAGGGGAATATCAAGTCTAGCTCAAAATCCATAAGTGTGTCCCTGAGTCACAGGCAAGGAGCATTCTGAAACATTTTAGTGCTCAAAGTGATCTCTACATACTTTATGGTTTGTCATAATGCAAAATTATTTGTGTTCCTCATGCTATAGTGGTTGCTGGAGTGACATAGCCAATCCTAGCCCTCCTCACTGAAAAGGAGGTGAAAGAGAAGACGGAGTGTCCGAACAGCCAGCTAGAGCAAAGTGATCAGAGAAACAAAGGATCTATGAGAATGCCTCATTGAAGGATTCCCTGACAATAAGTATTTATTGTTTCCAATGCCCTGGTGGCCATCTTGGATCCACAATTTAATGCTTAGTCTATTTCTTCTAAGATCTGTGATTTTGTGTGTCTACACATTCAAGGTGACCCTTTGATCAACACAGAATCTGTAAATGCTTCCCAAGAGCAGAACTTGAAACCTGCCAGGAGTAATATGGGGGAGATGCTAATATTGTGTTTCTTCCAAATCAACCTAGAACCTGTAGCCTTAGTCACATAATTCAGGGATTTCAACAGAGCTGTAACTTCCCAGGATACATTTGGACAGATCCTGTCAAGTGGCAGCTTCTGTGAGATGTTAGCTGCTGTGAGTTTATTGTGATTCTTTATTAGCCTGGCAAGACACTGTGTGTTGGCTTCTTCAAATAGCAATTAGAGAGACATGGTCTCACATTTCAGTGTATACATACAAGGCCTGGAACTGATCCCTACATATTTAGTCCACTCTGAGATGACACATCTGCATGCATCATTTAGTATCCCTTGTTAGCATCCTATTTCTTTCTCTCTCTCTTTCACTCAATTGTATCTCACTCTCCCATACACACACAAAATAATACATATACACTTTCAGAAACACACAAATGGGTTGTGTATTTGGCTGTGTTTATGCATTTGAGAACCTCTTCCCTCCTAGACACTTCAATCAACCATCTGTGGTTTGGTATGAGGAGTTTCCTTTCTCACAGCTTGAGCTGATTCTTGTGGTGAGCATTGGTTTCCCCACTTTGAGCATGACATTTCTTGTGGGAACAAGAGACCTTGGCCAGAGGCCCACTTCTCATCAGCCTGGCAGCAGGCAGCTGTGAGACAATGTTTACTGAAAACATGTTTACTGAAAACAATCCAGTGCCCTAAGAAATGTTTACTGGAGCTATAAGTTCCCAATAAAGGCTCTCTCACTGAAACACCCTGACTTTGATCTTTCCAATGGCTAGCCACCTCTTTCTGCTACCTGCTGCTGCCTGCCTGTGACTCTGGTGTCAGGGACATATAACCACCAGCCAGAAGGAGGAAAAGTGTGTGTGGCAGGAGCTTTTCTGGAGGGAAGCGTTTCTTGGGAAGTTCTCTTGAACCTTCTTGGGGGTCATAAAGTTTTCTTAACACAATGGACTGGTGTCTGTGTCATCAATCCAGACACCCTTGCCACATTTTTGGATATAGGCTGCTCAGTGGGCTTAGCAATTTCTTCCAATGTGATCAACTTAGTGACATGCAGGTATCCCATTTGGGAGTTTATTAATAATTAATCATAAGTTTCATTCTCCAAAATGTTAGATACCATCCACAAAGATTATGGTGGTGTGATTTTGGCCTCCATTGTGAAAGGCATGAGGATTTAGAATTTATATTTTGATGACAGGAGAAACATCCATTTTTGGTGGGTACACCCATAAAATAGACAATGGGGAATTTCTTTCAAGCTATTTCAGCTGTGCTCAACTCTCTTCACCTGAACATCCTGCCTCTGCTAGCCAAGACTCATGATAGCCAACCAGCAGTAGATGTTACAAGTACATAGTAGGCAGGGTGTAGCAGTTCATGGCCTCTATTAGTCCTGATCACAGTCTGAATTCAATGAAAACTTTATTCATGGAGGTTTTGGCTTCTAGATCCATGCTCCACCATCTGCCAAATCCTTTATCACAAACCTTGAATATAGAATGTAAGCAGGTAATGGGAGACATTCATAGGTTGGAGATTGACAACACTGTAGTCTTGGATAAAATCAAGGAGCATGACAACATGTCACTCTTCTATTGGTAAGTGCCTGATTTACAGGGAACCACAGCATTGTGTAATGATTATATTTCCCTTTAGTTTTTCTGAACTGTAATGTCTACACTCCTGCTTCTAGCCTATATGCTCTTTAGCAAGCATCCTTAGCAAGCATCTCTTGGTCTTCTGTCTGTGACACAGAGTTTTGATAATTGTGTGAGAGTCAATGTTAGCTCATCCCAGGAATAGACTTTCATCCTTAATAGAATCATGCTAATGGGATTAAACCTTTCTAGTGTCGTGACTATGTTAACATACCTTGTCATACATTGGTGAGCTCCAACCATAAAATCATTTTCCTTGCAAGGGCATAATTGTAATTTTTCTACTGTTATGAATCATGATGATAACACTTTTCATGCAGAATATCTTAGTTATAACCCACTGAAAAAATAATTCCATCACCAAAGGAATCATGACCCATAGGTTGATGACCTCTTTAGGAAGGAGAAAAATTTGCAAAATGAAAGTTGTATCAGAAGAAAGCTTATTGTACCCCTGGTTCCACTACTCCCTTAGGTCTACTTTCCTCCCTCCTAGCAGATTTTCCCCTACCTGCTTAGGTTGCCCCATTACCATGGGCAGCTAAAGGTGTGAAGGATGTTCCATCATTACCAGAGATATTTGTATTTCTTTTGTTCTTGGCATATTCTAAAACTGTATGATTCTTTGGAATTCTCTGTTATATAATTTTGGTCTTCTGAGTGCAACTGCCATGGCTGCTGTGGGGGCCAATGTGATTGATGGTTTATGAAGGCAGAGATGGCAAGAGGAATCTGGAAGGGATGACTATACAGAGTGTTTCCAGCAATCTGCTGCACCCACTCCAGGAGAAGATTCAGGTGCAGAATGTGGTGGACAAGGTAGGGCAAGAGACCAAGAAGGGGCTGGAAGAATGGATCTGGTTTCCGCACTTCTTGAGAGTACTAAAGGGGATCTGTGAGGAAGAAGAGCAAGTCATCAGAGACCCTCAGTCCCAGGAACTGCAGGTAGGGGGCAATCCATTGGATCAGATTTAGTTCGAGCTTTGTTTCATCATGTAAAATTACCCTTCTTATACATCAAACCAATTTGTTTTCACTTACCACTTTACTAGCCCTCCCACACACCTTCTTCCCCCTCATTCTCATGATACCCAAATGTTCATTTCTGTGTCCATGTATCATTTCTGGGAAGTGAGTCTATTGTAAGTATAAATTGGCAAACAAACCTTGCTGCTTTTCTTGAAGCTGCAGTTCAAGCAAGGATATGGGTCATTGGCACTTCGAACACTTTGATGTCATTCTGATGGGAGGAGTATTATGTACTGACATTAGGAAGGGAGTTCCATGTCCTGTGGTCATTTTCTTTGTAGAGTTCATGTGAGATTCTAGTGGAGACAGCGGAATGAACTGGCAAGGAAGACAGCCAACTATTAATACTTTTTGACACCATGTTTGATGGCATGTGCACGTTCTTCCTCCTGTTCTCTGCAACTCAACATAGTATCTTCAACATGCACAAGTCTAGCTTCCCAATGACAGAATCCTCTGTGGAAATTTGCTGGAAGGGTTTATTGTGTGTTTCCTTGGCAAGCTGTCCCATCACAGATCTTATAACATGGTGCTGACAGGTTGTCCATGCATTTGGAATTGGCTTGTGACTGGACAGATGTTTTCATTCAGAGATCTGTGACTTCTAGACAAAAAGTTCTCCACCAAACTCAACATAGAATGGTCAAGAAGAGCATATTCCCCCATGATCTTTTAGTCCTCAGTAATAGAGAGCAGAGTCATTGTATTCTCCTGAAAGTGCTGCTGTGCTTAGTCCAAAATTATGTGTTCATCTTGTATATTTTCTCCTCATATTCTTTTGTTTATTGTTTCTCTCTGTATGTCTCTGTGTCTCTGTCTCTCTCCTTGTTGGTGTTTGCAGGGGTTGGAGCTATGTGAGTTGTGTAGTACCTCATGCATGTTAATGATGGCTTGAAGAGACCATTAGGTTTGTCAATCTCTAAAACAGACAACATATCTTCCAAGAAGCTTTGTTTTTGGTCAGTCTGGAAGCCCATCAAGGTCTGGTGATCCTCCCTGTATGCTTGTACTATGTGAGAGTGTAGCTATGCCAGTGCTCAACCCTCCCCTAAGAACACAATCTCCTAATGAACAGGAGCAGAAGAGACTGGAGGAAAATCTGTAGTCTGAGCAGAAGGAGTGGGAGTTGTTCATCCAGAAATAGAACTCAACATGAAAGTGCAGAATTACTTGGCTATCTCCCAGATGATGTATAAGCTAGTCTGTGAGTTGGCAGTAGGATTCAGGTTGATATTTTCTAACTTGGATCTCCGCCTTTTGTGGACTCTTCCTATTGACAATACTCCCAGCTTATATCAAGAAAAGAACACTTCAGAGTTGTGCTGATATAGTCTACAAAAACTTCCCTTCAGGAAATGACATGGTTGATACTCAGCCATTTGCAGAACTTGTCCACCTTATTCCCTTCTTAATTCTCTGATATGTTCTTAGAGGGATTTTTGAACTCACAGAATTCTGCCTGCATCTTTCTGTCTCCTAAGTCATGGCTTTAAATAAAGGTGTGACTTGCCATGCCTGAACAAAATTATATTTTCTTAAGTAGTAGGGATGAGAGTCCCATCTTTGGTCCTGCATTGATATAACCTTGGCTTTGTTTGGCCATTTCCCATGTAAAGTGTTCTATAGATATCGTAGTTTTATTCATTGCCAAGTGAACACAGAGAGATCTTTCTGCTGCAGGACTGTTCAGAACTTTCACAAGTTGTTGAGTAACAGACTCTTGTAGTGACCCAGGATGTTGATTGCCAGCTTTCATCCTATGGAAAACAAGGCTGGTTTTCTTTACTAAATAGAAGAACCCTTGAAGATTTGTGTTCTCAGGCACATATCTAAGGAAATGTTGCTCTACCATGATAGGCTCCATCTTGCATATTTCTTGGAGTTAGATTCATTCCTGGTGGGAAGAATGAACATGCCTCATGACCTTGTACATTTGTCTAAGCTGCAATGTTATATTATGTCTACCTATTAAATGGGGTAGTCAATATGTAATTTACCATGGACATTCTCTATTTCTCTCCTATTCTATTATCCATGGATATATTAGGCTATTCCTTTTGTCACAATGTTGTCCATAGACAGTTGGATAATTTTCTGTTCTTTTTCACAGAGTGCATACATGCAATACATAGATCAACATGTGACACTTGCTAATGGCTGAAAATATTTAAGGACAAGCTACTCTGTCATCCTTGTTCCATAGGGATACAAACAATGACTTCTGTCAAAAGATCAATGTAGAGAGTCAGGCACAAATGTATATTTAATGAGGTCAGAGATTGACAGCTGTGAACACAACATATGTATGAACTAAGTACTGTCCTACCCATATTTTGATTGTCTTCTTAAAAAACTAAAGCTACTGTAATGTTGGAAGGGTAACTGAGGACATATGACATGAAAATGTACACAAAACAGACTCACTATTTCTAAAAGTACAGCAGGTTTGAAGCAATCTGTTTTTTTTAAAGGCCATGTCTTAGTCAATGAGAAGTAAATTCAGGAATCCATTCTGTATCTATTCTA
Organism: Mesocricetus auratus; assembly: GCF_017639785.1. NCBI lineage: Eukaryota > Metazoa > Chordata > Mammalia > Rodentia > Cricetidae > Mesocricetus > Mesocricetus auratus. Next base: position 226,828 of record NW_024429214.1, on the reverse strand, counting down.
ACTGCCATCAAGAGCACAAAATACCTCGATTTTGCTTCTAAAAATGATTTCATTAAAGGAAGAAAATAGAGTCAGTAAAGGTATTATGTGGATTATTCACTAGGAATAAATCTAAGACCCACACAAGACACAGGTTCTATTTCAAGGCTCAAAACATGTTAATTTTAGCATAACACAATAACTCAAATCTCTTGATATTCGATCCTTCTTGAGAATTTAACCTCAGAAAAAGTGTTCTGTCTGGCAGAGCAGAAATAATAGACAGAGCACATGCTGTCAACAGCAATATAACTTGGTAATTTAGAGTTCCTGCAATAGCACACCATGCATACTAGTGCTCCTTCCTCTTCACTATGTCTTCTTCCTTACAAAGAATTTGGATTCTCTAACGTGGAAATTACAATTCCAGAAATAGATATTGGGGTTCATGCTTCAAGCTGACTATCAGAAAAGAAAAGCAGTCATGCCAGTAGATCTAACCACTACTAAGCTGAAATGGTAATCAGTAGCATCCATGCCATGATCAAGTCTAATATATCGGGTAAAAGCCTGGAGATTGAAATGAAAAAAAAAGATGTCTGGTCATTTGGGATAAGAGGTCTCTTCTTTATTGTAGAGAGGGAGCAGACTTATATACAGGCTTATAGCACAGTGGAAAAATCCCAGGTGGAAGAGTGTTTTCCTCACGCTAGATGTTTATGTCAGTGGGGCAAGGCCAGGGCAGTAAGCCAGGACTAGAAAACAGGAAGCACTTGGAATGGAAAAGAGGATGCACCTCTTGGCTGACCAGCAAACAACAGTGACCCCATGGGGGCTGGTGCCCAACATCTTCCCCATCTTTATATATAAATTAGCACCTGTCTCAAGTGACTAGGACTTTAATGCCAAACTTACCTGTCAATGGAGAAATTATCCAGGTTTTATAACCCTGTGTCTTAGGTTGCATGGCATGCCCTTAGTCTCACTTGTCAAGGCTGGCTAATATTTCTATAGGCTCAACCATAGTTTTACTGAAGGATTCTCTCTGGTTCTTGAGTGACAAATTGAGTCTGGGATTGTCTAGTTCCTTAGCCAAATGAAGCATGTGATAATAAGTCTTATGGCTTCAAGGCCCAGAGATGGGGACCCAGCTGGTTCTTTGATTATGTGGCCTGCCATCAGGAATCCCCTAAGAATGATCTCTCCAGAGGGTGGAGGATCATGGGTCTTGTTCACCTAGTAATTTGATTTGCCAATTGATGTACATAAAATTTGGCAGGGATAATACAAATATGTGCCAGGCTAGGCAACCAGGTTTAAGGATGTTGATCAAACTTTAAAATGCCTACCTGGACTAAGTCATTTATGTATCTCTGAGTGCTGAGAGCCTCTGTTGCCTCCCCTGCTGGTTTATCCACTGTGCTGGCTGTAGTTACAGATAGTGAGATGGCAGTCTCAGATACAATAGCTGCCATAACAGCAAAAGCAATGACTACAATCACCCGAACAGCAAATGATGCCAAAGTGTGTTTTTATGCTGCATTAGGGAAAATTGTGCTTTTCCATAAAGGTACATTATTATAGGTGCAATTCCAGGAATAGGAAACACCAAGGCTGATGTTTCACCACTCCAATATATTTTCAAGCATTTGTGCCCTGCACAAATAATGAAAAGTGGCTTTTGCCACTCATCACTCTCCATACAAGTGTACAATTGTTTTAAATGGGACCATTTTCCTCAAAGGCAGAGTGATTTCTGCGTTTCAAGATGTGTCAAGGGAAAACTGCTAGTCTCCCAGTTTTTTCATCTCCCAAGTGAAAACTCACATCCCCGGGAAATTGATGGAGCAGACCTGTTGAGATCCTGGAAATCTTGAACTGACTGATATCTTTCTTTTATGGGGTTTACATTCAATGACATCAAGGGTCAGGAACACCGGTTCAGGGCATCTAACTCTAACTGGCTTGGGCAGGCTCCCACGGTCTCATGTCTTGTTTTTCTCTGCTTTATGTATCTTATAAAATGTTCTGGCAACCACTGGGATTTATTATTTTCCTGCAATAATACAACATATTACTTAAACCCCAAATTGGGGCAGAATTGTGTGTTATCTCTAGTGCATAAATTTCTCCATTTGACCTGAGTAAAAGTCGCTAGAGTTCCATCATGACAGAATCTGTCTGCAGCAAATTGCTCACAGGCATCCACATTCAAAAATTTTAAAATGAGGAGTGCATGATTCAATGAATCATGTGGGGACTGAGAATTAATCACCACATTTTTATCTTTTGCCATATGTATGTTTGCTTTTCCTGTTTCTTTATTGGCCATCAAGAAACATGAATACCTATCAACAGCCATGCGCAACTATTTTAACTTGCCAAATTCTCTAATATGAACAAAAAAACCATTTGCCATAAATGTTTAGGAAATAGGCCTTGAGGGTACGATTTTAAATTATTTACAGATAAATATTGTGGGTACAGCTCATTGTTTGAAAGTTTGATGACCAGTCTCTCTAGTTAAATAAAATTACCTTCTAGGCTACTGTCATTCTGAGAAAGAAAGGTATGAGGCTACAGAGCTCTCTGTACCTGAGATAAAGTGATCAATTTAATTTTTACTGCTTGCTAACATGTGTTGATGTGGGACTATATACCAACAGTAGAAGAACCTGCCTTTCCTTTATCTACATCACCAGTAGATGTACTTTAAAAAGGTTGCAACCATTAAATGTATCCCAATATCTTTCAAAAATCAAAGATTGCAAATTATACTATGTTTCCAAATTTTATGAAAACTACTTGAAGTTTGGGAGTACTTTTTAAACCAATCTGTAATCAAATCTGTAAATCTCCCACTAGCTAACAAGGCTTCATTTGTATCTTAGCTGACATGACCTAATTTGTAATTGCATTGCCTCCTTTGTAAGTAAGGTTTAACAAGGCAGCAGTTTCCCTGAAGCTTCTTCTCAAAAACTCTTTTTCTCTAGATTTCTCTACATTTAGGAAAATTCCTGTATCCTCTCCTCTACTAAACTGTACAGAATCATCCTTACAGATTTCTTTGGCTATTAGGCCATGTTGTAGAGTTCTATTACTTTTCCACTGACTGACTCTGAGGACTTAAATCGTCAACTATTCCTGTTAAGACACTAACTGGCTGGTGTTTCTTTTTGGCTATATCCAAAGCAGTTTCAGTAGATTCTTAAATATACCCAAAGCAATTTAAGTACCCTTTCATAATATCCAAAGCAATTCAAATAGTTTACATTCCCACATTCATAATCACATTTCATAAATACCAGTGTGGCCACATGGTATAATTAGAACATATATATCTTGTAATCATAGTTAGTTTTTTGAAATGAAACTTCCTTAATTGAAATCTCTTGTGGCAGAACAGATCCACCCAATCCATGAGTTAAAACATAAGGTTGAAAAAGCCTTCATGGCCTTCACCATCTTTCCAATTCCAATTGTCAATATTCTGTTTTAGCTAGGCAGTTTGAGAGGAGTTGCTATAGGTAAAAATACCATCAGGTCCTTCACCAAAGATTTGAAATTTTGGAATTCCTACTGTACAGGGGAATACTGGTTTTGTGGCACTCATGACCATCACAGTTTTAGTGACTCCTGTCAAAACCTGTAACAGATGCCCTTTATCTATTTTTTTTCTGATAACAAAAATAGGTGTGTTTGACAGGGAGATGCAAAGTTCAATATGTTTAGCCTCCAATTGCTCTTGCTCCTGCTAATGAGCAGTCTCTCTTGCATAAGGGTAACAGAATTTCTTAAAGCAACTGGTTGAGTTGACAAAATTCTCTGTGCTACTCATCATCTCTCCACTTGAAAAATTTAGAGCTACACTCAAGAATAACAGCCTTACCTACTCCTTGTAATGTGGCATGGCATAATGGTAACCAATGAAGAGTAGTAGAGTTTAAGGCTAAACATGGGCAGTAATTTACTAACTGTCCTTCCTGGGCATTTATAAATGATTTTTCAATATCAGACATTTGTTCCTTCATCTTAGCACTATTACTCCATAGGGCATCTTTCACTAATCTCAAAAGGAGAAAGGCAGGAATATAAAAAATTTCCGGTCCTTCTTTCTGAACAGCCCTTTAGGGATCATTTTTATCTTCTTCCTAATCATTAATATTAAGCCCTCCTGAGTGTAAAAACTATGGACTTGTATTTTCCAAAGCTAAAATAGAATCTTATCTGCCTTTGGCTTAATGGTACATTTGTCTCTTTAACAAATCTACTAACTATTCTATCAATACAACCTTTGAAGCTGAGGCATCCATTTTCGATCTGCTGTAGGAGATCTCATCATTCCCATTTCTGAAGATATTTGCATGTCTCAGCCAGCAATTTTCTCCAATCCCCTCAGCACAAATTTCATGTAAAGAAAGAAATAATTTCTTCATGTTTATTCACAGTTGCAGAGTCTCCATTCAACTTACCTGAAGAATTCATAAGTCTGTGGGTTTCGAATTTTGGAATCAATTACCATAGTCCACAGGCATGCAGGTCTTTATTTACAATCAAAACATCATGACATGTCACTCCAAGAACATGGTTTTATGTGGATGGTAAAGCCATACAGCTGCAGAACATGGTCACCAGACTCACAAAGTCATGTCCCTGACAACTCAGGGCAGACAGAGAAGATGCACATTACTTAAAGTAATCCACTGGTGTTGAAGTACAGTGAGGACCAGTCCAGAGCTGGCACACTCCACTAGTCCCTCCTTGCAGTTGGTCTCATTTTGATGCTGTTCCTCCATTAACCAACACTTTACTGTAAGATTTATAACAAAGAACTCCCAGGAAAACAGCTTTGCCTTGCCAGTTCCTGGCTTCTGGAAGAGACAAATTACTAGCCTGGAGTCCTTGATTTCCAGAAGTCCTGTCAAGCAGTAAAGTCCAATTTCTTCCCAGAATCCCCAATTCCTGTGCTCCATTACCCAAAATCCAAGTTAAACACATCCTTCTCCAGGGAACTCACCATATTTAGCCTAGGAATTGCTGTTCTTCCTTTTGAACCTTTTTTTCTTTGGCAGTTTAAACGGAGATTGAAGATCTGTCTTCTTCTGAGTCTCTCGGTCTGTCTCCCCTCCAAATGTAGTTGGTGTTACTACTACAAGGTGACCTCACAGAATTCCTTGGTCTCCAGGACACAATGGAATTTCAGGGAAGGGCCTGCTAATGTCATGTGGAAAGAACATGGCCTCCCTGCTAACCAGCTATCCTCATTACTCAGCAGAAGTCCAGATTCCTTATCCAGAAATCTCTCCTGGGACCCAAAGCAAATCATGCAGCTCTTCTTTCTTCCAACTAAAGGTTGCAAATCCTTTAGAATCTCCCACATGGGGGAATAACTCTGCATATTACAGGCTCTCTGCAGTGTGCATTTGCTTGCTGTGAAAACACTTTTCTGATTATAACAGGAATTAGGGGTTGAGCAGTTGAACCCAGGCAGTTTTGTGCCCTGTAGGAATAATAAGAGCCCAAAATTCAGTCTTGTGTAGGCTCCTGTAGTGACTCTACTTTCACTTTGCCAGATTGCTCACATCTCCCTGATATCTCATCCATGCCATGCATATCTGATCTGAATTCAAGCCTTGCTACACTGTCATTTTCATACAAATTAATATGTCTAAACAATTGGAGAAATCTCACCATCACAGTGTACTTCTCTGTTTAACTTCTAGTGGATTTTTAAAAGTAAGGAAAAACAAGCCAGGCTCTTGTGAAATCTACCCTAGTCCCCTGGGGATTGCTTGGAATGATACCATGTGTGGTTACAAGTGTGTCTTAAAGCTCAAGCTAAGGAGTTTTGGGAGGAGGCTTCAGACTTTCCAGCTTGGTATGATCCTGCACAAAAGCCAATTGTCTGTGAAGGAGAGCATGTCTGTGCAAGGCTGGTAAGTTGGAGTGATGTTTGATGCTGCTCTTTTACCACGGCAGATCTCAGAATGTACTGAGAAATGGTTTTTTTCCAGATGATTTCTTTATTGTTGTCAAGTTCTACTTGAATTGACATCATCATAAATATGCCATAACATAATGAAGTTTGGGAACCAATATCCTTCAGGGACTCTTTGACACACAAATTCCTATGCTTGGATTATAACCACTTGGCAGGCCCACTAATGTAATAACACTGCTTCTGCACACTGTTCAAATGGTCACAAAGTCTCTACTGAGTTAAGACCCCATTAAGTCCCTCCAGGAAGAATTCAAAATACTTATAACTGATTGAATTCAATATAGAAGATCATCACTGACTTACACCTCTGTCTTTTGTGTTCTGACACCTAGTAATTGGTGAGAAAGTTCTGCCTGATGCAGAAAATCCAGGATTGTCTCTCAAACATAGGAGCCTTTCAGATCTCCAAATGACACTTCTAGGAGACCACCCATGAGGACACACTGGCAGAAGACATCCTGTATTTCCACAGATTGCCCTACCAAACATCCCACTTCTTCATTTCTTTTTATATTATTTTTCAGATCTGGTCTCATATAGCAAAATATGCCTAAGCCTCATGATTATTCTGTCATTAATTCCCTGGTACTGGGATCAGAATCATGTCACCACATCCCATCCATGGAATCTCAT
>NW_024429214.1:0-183783 GCF_017639785.1 Mesocricetus auratus | reverse complement strand
TAGTAATTCCATCAAAAAACGAGTCATGACCCAAGGTTTGAGAACCTTTTCCAGTGGGTATTGAATAGCAGACTGATAGAGAATCAGGATGTCAATTCCCAGCTTTCATCCCACAGAAAATAAGATTGGTTTTCTTTAATAAATAGAAGGATCCCTGAAGAGTTTATGTTCTCAGGCACACATTTGAGGAAATGTTGTTCCACCATGATAGGCTCCATCTTGCGTATTACGTGGTAGTTAGCTTCTTTCCTGGCAGGAGGAATGAACATTCCCCATGACCATGTCCATTTCTCTGGTCTGCAATGTTGTATCATGTCTACCTTAAAATGAGGTAGTCCATATGTAATTCACCATGAACATTCTTGGTTTCTCTTCTATGCTGCTATCCATGACTTTATTAAAATGTTGTTCCCACACTGAATGCTCTGTTCTTTCTCATAGAGTATTTGCATACAGTATTCAGATCAACATGTGATGGTTTTTAATGGCTGAAAATATTAAAGGTCAAGCTACACTGTGATACTTGTACCTTAGAGATACAAACAATAACGCCTGCCAAAAGATCAATGTTGAGAGTCAGGCACAATTGTGTATATTGTGAGGTCAGAGCTTGACAGCTGACTTGACAGGAACCAACTAGGACTGTGTTCTCAATGCCTTCATTCCTCCTCCAGATCTGAAAAGCTGCAAGAACAGCAGGAGAAAGTTTGAGGGCATTATGAGAGCCTCCTGCATAGAGAGATGCTGCAGCAGGGGCACTAAATGCCACATGCCAGTGACCCTCCATAGTATCACATTTCAGAAACCATTACATTCAAAGGTGAATTATCTTTCTTGACTCTGCCTTCCTATGTGTTAATCAGCCCACACAATGTAAAAGTACACAAACATATAAATGTAATAAAAGTTTGAATACCAATTTTCATACCAGAGAACACTCAACTGAATACTGTGAAGTGAAATAGATATTCATGGCAAATTGTCGAATGAAGGAAAGAGAGTTTCTCTCAAGATTTAGAACATGGATTGGATGGAAGTAGACAATGTCAAAATGCTGCTATGTTGGTTGCCACAAATGCATTCAAAGGGTGTTCTGGAACGTTTCTTGATCACAGAGGGAATAAGGATACTTGGAACTGTGCATGACAACACACACATACACACAAATACACAGGTCTTAATATTTTCTTAATGGACAAGGATCTCTATGGAGGGAGCAATGGCAAAGTTGTGAAAGTAGAAGGGAGAGACTATCTTTTCCACTTCCTTCGCTGCTCGCTGTGGCACGTTCTACTGACACTTAGCACTTAATGAATTCTATTGGATTTCAGTTATCTGTTAACATGTGTGTCTTTGTGTACCCTTAATAACTTTCATCAGATGAAAATTGCGGTATCTCCCTAAAGTGTCAGCATGAGGAAATGTATATCACTAAATTATCCATACAATAATGATGAGATCCCATGGATGGGGTATAGTAACATGTCTCTGATCCCAGTACCAGGAAATTGGTGACAGAATAATCAGTAGGCTAAGGCATGCCTGCTCTACATAACACCCGTTCAGAAAAAAATATAAATAAAAATGAAGATGTAAAATTGTTGACAGGCAATCTGGAAATATGGGATGACATGGCTCTGTGCGTTCTGATGGTTGGTGTCCCAGCGTCTCAGTTGGAGATTTGAAAGTCTCCCCTGTTTGAGAGACAAACCTGGATTTTCTGCAACAGGCAAAAGCCTCCTCTTTTATCATCTAGTAAGCCAGGCCTTGGAGACAATTTTTGGCCTCTGAACATAAAAGGCTTAGGTGTAATTTAGGGATGCTCTTCAGCCATAAACTTTAGAATATTGCTGGGGGAACTTCATTGGAGACTTAGTGTTCATTTGAGCAGTGTGCATACTGAGATGGTCTAGACCAAACATAGGAATTTGCATGTCAATCAGTCCTTGTAAGGTAATGGTTCTCAACCTTCATAATGTTTTGGCAGATTTATGATGATGTCTCTAAGGCAGAATTTCACAAGAATGAAGCAGCCATTTGGAAAAAAATCTCAGTACATTCTGAGATGTGCTGTGGTAAAAGAGCAGCACTAATCATACCATTCCCTTCTTAGTCTTGCACAGACATGCTCTCCTGTAGAGGCAAATAGCATTTTGTGCAGACTCCTACCATTCTGGCTAGTCTGAAGCTTTCTCCTAAAACTGTGTAGCTGGAACATTAAAAGACACTCTGAACCACACCTGATATGATTGCCTGCACTCCCTCAAGAGACTAGGGTAAATTGTCCATGGGCATGGATTGTTTTTCCTTATCTTTCAATATTCACTTGAAGTTTTACTTAGAAGTACACTGTGCTGGCAAGATTTCTCCAGTTGGCTAGACATATCAGTTTGGTTAAAAAGTAATAATGTAGCACAATTTGAGCTCAGATAATATATGCATGGCATTGATTAGATACAAATTGGAGGTGTTCAACATGGGAAACTGACTGTAGCGCCTCTAGGGAAGCCTGCACAGCAGTGTAGTTTGGGCACTTATTATTCTCACAAGACACAAACTTGCCTGGGTTCAGATCCTCTCTCTCTGTCACTGGGTTCCTTGGGTTCAGTTCAGTGCTTAGTTGTGTGTTTGCCTCTGCTTCCATCAGTCCCAGGATGAAGGCTCCTGGATAGTTATAGACATCAAGTTCATTATCAGGAATGGGCATTCGAGGTGGTCCTTCCACTATTGCTTAGCTTGCCAATTGATGTTATACCTTTAGATCACTCGAGGTCACTCTGGTGCCTGATCTGTCTTCAATCCTATGATTCCCACTTCCCCCTATTTTACCCCCATCCCCTCAACTTCCTGTTCCCCCATGACCAACTCCCTTCCTCTTTACGCCCTCTATTCTTCCCAGGTCCCACTACCCCACCCTCGCCCTGTTCCCCATCCATTCAGAGAATCTTGTCTCCATCCTCTTCTCTTGGGTACTATGCATATATGCATATCTTTTAGGTTCTTTCCTGTTTCCCAGACTCTCTATCTGTGGAAGTGCAGACTGGCACTATCCTGATCCATATTTAAAATCCATATATGAGTGAGTACATACCATGTTTGTCTTTTTGCGACTGGGTCACCTCACTCAGGATGGTTTCTTCCAGTGCTATCCATTTCCCTGCGAATTTCAAGATTCCATTGTTTTTTTCTGCTGAGTAATACTCCATTGTGTAAATGTACCACATTTTCTCTATCCACTCTTCAGTTGAGGGGCATCTAGGTTGCTTCCAGGTTCTGGCTATTACAAACAATGCTGCTATGAACATAGTGGAGCAGATGCCCTTGTTGTATGAACCTGCCTCATTTGGATAAATGCCTAAGAGTGGAATTGCTGGGTCTAGTGGTAGATTAATTCCCATTTTCCTGAGGAATCTCCATACTGATTTCCAAAGAGGCTGTATGAGTCGGCATTCCCACCAGCAGTGGAGGAGTGTTCCTCTCTCTCCACAACCTCTCCAGCATAAATTGTCTTCGGTGTTTTTGATTCTAGCCATTCTGACAGGAGTAAGATGGTATCTCAGAGTTGTTTTGATTTGCATTTCCCTGATGGCTAAGGATGTTGAGCACTTTCTTAAGTGTCTCTTGGCCATTTTAGCCTCCTCTACTGAGAATTCTCTATTTAGCTCTGTACCCCACCTTTCAAGTGGATCCTTTGGTGTTTTGGAGACTTGTTTCTTGAGTTCTTTGTAAATTTTGGAGATTAGCCCTCTGTCAGATGTAGGGTTAGTGAATATCTTTTCCCATTCTGTGGCCTGCCTTTTTGTCTTTTTGATTGTGTCCTTTGCCTTACAGAAGCTTTTTAGTTTCAGAAGGTCCCATTTGTTAATTGTCGATCTCAGTGCCTGTGCCACTGGTGTTATGTTTAGGAAGTGGTGTCCTGTACCAACTCGTTGAAGAGTATCTCCCACTTTCTCTTCTAAAAGTTTCAGTGTGGCTGGATGTATGTTGAGATCTTTGATCCATTTGGACTTAAGTTTTGTACAAGGCGATAAACATGGATCTATAAGCAGTCTTCTGCATACCATTACCCAGTTATGCCAGCACCATTTGTTGAAGATGTTTTCTTTTTTCCACTGTACAGTTTTAGCTTCTTTGTCAAAAATCAGGTGTTCATAGGTGTGTGGGTTAAAATTAGGGCTTTCGATTCGGTTCCATTGGTCTACCTGCCTATTTTTGTGCCAATACCAAGCTGTTTTCAGGACTATAGCTCTATAATAGAACTTGAAGTCAGGTATGGTGATGCCTCCTGAAGTTCCTTTATTGTATAGGGATGTTTTGGCTATCCTGGGCCTTTTGTTTTTCCATATAAAGTTGATTAATGTTCTTTCCAGGTCCTTGAAGAATTGTGATGGAATTTTGATAGGGATTGCATTGAATCTATAGACTGCTTTTGGCAAGATTGCCATTTTTATTATGTTGATCCTACCAATCCAAGAGCATGGGAGATCTTTCCATTTTCTGGTATCTTCTTTGATTTCTTTCTTCAAAGACACAAAGTTCTTGATATACAGGTCTTTCACTTCCTTGGTTAACATTATCCCCAGATATTTGATGCTGTTTTTGGCTATTGTAAAAGGTGATGTTTCTCTGATTTCTTTCTCAGTCACTTCATCATCTGTATATAATAGGGCCACTGATTTTTTTGAGTTTACCTTGTATCCTGCCACATTGCTGAAGGTGTTTATCAGCTCTAGGAGTAACCTTGCGGAGTTTTTGGGTCACTTATGTAAACTATCATATCATCTGCAAATAATGAAAGTTTGACTTCTTCTTTTCCTATTTGTATCCCCTTTATCTCCTTTTGTTGTCTTATTGCTGTAGCTAGAACTTCAAGTACAATATTGAAGAGATATGGAGAGAGTGGACAGCCTTGTCTTGTTCCTGATTTTAGAGGAATTGCTTTGAGTTTCTCTCCATTTAGTTTGATGTTAGCTGTTGGTTTACTGTATATTGCTTTTATTATATTCAGGTACGTTCCTGTTATCCCTGATCACTCTAGGACCTTTATCATGAAGGGGTGCTGGATTTTGTCAAAGGCTTTTTCAGCATCTAGTGAGATGATCATGTGGTTTTTCTTTGCAGTTTGTTAATATGGTGGATTACATTGATAGATTTTCTAATGTTGAACCATCCCTGCATTCCTGGAATGAAGCCTACTTGATCATGGTGGATGATTTTTCTGATGTGTTCTTGAATCCGGTTTGCAAGTATTTTATTGAGTATTTTTGCATCAATGTTCATGAGGGAAATTGGTCTATAGTTCTCTTTCTTATTTGTGTCTTTGTGTGGCTTGGGTATCAAGGTAATTGTAGCCTCGTAGAAAGAGTTTGGCAGTGAGCCTCCAGCTTCTATAGTGTGGAATACTTTGACTAGTATTGGAATGAGGTCTTCTTTGAATTTCTGGTAGAATTCTGAACTGAAGCCGTCTGGGCCTGGGCTTTTTTTGTTTGGGAGACTTTTGATGACTGCTTCTATTTCATTAGGGGTTATAGGTCTGTTTAGATTATTTATCTGTTCTTGATTTAGTTTTGGCAAGTGATATCTATCCAGGAAATTGTCCATTTCCTTTAAATTTTCAAATTTTGTGGAGTACAGATTTTCAAAGTATGCCCTGATGATTCTCTTGATTTCCTCATAGTCTGTTGTTATGTCCCCTTTCTCATCCCTTATTTTGTTAATTAGCATGTTCTCTCTCTGTCTTTTGGTTAGTTTGGACAGAGGTTTGTCTATTTTGTTGATTTTCTCAAAGAACCAACTCTTTGTTTCATTGATTCTTCTCAATGTTTTCCTGGTTTCTACTTGATTGATTTCTGCCCTCAATTTTATTATTTCCTGGCGTCTGCTCCTCCTGGGGGAGTTTGCTTCTTTTTGTTCTAGAACATTCAGCTGTGCTATTAATTCTCTAGTATGACTGTTCTCCAGTTTTTTCATGTGGGCACTTAGTGCTATAAACTTTCCTCTCAGCACTGCTTTCAAAGTGTCCCATAAGTTTGTTTATGTTGTGTCTTCATTCTCATTGAAATCGAGGAAGTCTTTAATTTCTTTTTTATTTGTTCCTTTACCCAGGGATGGTGCAATTGTGCATTGTTCAATCTCCATGAGTTTGTAGGGTTTCTGCGATTTGTGTTATTGTTGAATTCTAATGTTAATGCATGGTGGTCTGATAAGATGCAGGGGGTTATTCCAATTTTTTTGTATCTGTGGAGATTTGCTATGTTTCCTCTTATGTGGTCAATTTTAGAGAAGGTTCCATGTGGTGCCAAGAAGAAGGTATATCCCTTTGTATTTGGGTGGAATGTTCTATAGATGTCTGTTAAACCCAGTTGGGTCATAACTTCTATTAATTCTTTTGTTTCTTTGTTAAGTTTCTGTCTGGAGGTCCTATCTAGCGGTGAGAGCGGAGTGTTGAAGTCTCCTACAATTAGTGTGTGAGATTTTATGTGCATTTTGAGCTTTAATAATGTTTCTTTCACGAATGTAGGTGCCTTTGTATTTGGGGCGTAGATATTTAAAATCGAGACTTCGTCTTGATGTATTTTTCCTTTGATGAATATGAAGTGCCCTTCTTCATCTCTTTTGATTGATTTTAATTTGAAGTCTAATTTGTTAGATATTAGGATTGCTATGCCCGCTTGTTTCTTGGGGCTGTTTGATTGGAAGATCTTTTCCCAGCCCTTTACTCTGAGATAACGTCTGTCTTTGGTGTTGAGATGTGTTTCTTGTATGCAGCAGAAGGAAGGGTTCTGTCTTCGTATCCATTCTGCTAGTCTGTGTCTTTTTATAGGTAATTTGAAGCCATTGACATTGAGGGATATTAATGACCATTGATTGGTGATCCTTGTTTGTGCTTGATTTATTGTTAGTGAAGTTATTTTGTGTAGTTTCTCCTCCCTTTTTCTTTTAGTGTTTTGTAAAGTATGATTCTATATTGCCTGTGTCTTTGTGAATGTAGTTATCTTCCTTGGCTCTAGGTTTTCCTTCTAGCATTTTCTGCAGAGCTGGATTCATGGATACGTATTATTTAAATCTGGCTTTGTCATGGAATATTTTGTTTTCTCCATCTATGGTAATTGAGAGCTTTGCTGGATATAGTAGTCTGGGCTGGCATCCTTGTTCCCTTAGCGTTTGTAGGACATCTGACCAGGATCTTCTGGCTTTCATCGTTTCCATTGAGAAGTCAGGTGTAATTCGGATAGGTCTGCCTTTATATGTTACTTGGCCTTTTTCTTTAGCTTCTCTTAATATTTTCTCTTTGCTCTGTAGGTTTGATGTTTTGATTATTATATGGCGAGGTGACTTCTTTTTCTGGTCAAGCCTATTTGGTGTTCTGTAAGATTCTTGTACTTTCATAGGCATATCTTTCTTTAGGTTAGGGAAGTTTTCTTCTATGATTTTGTTGAATATGTTTTCTGTACTTTTAAGTTGAAGTTCTTCACCTTCTTCTATACCTATTATTCTCAGGTTTGGTTTCTTCACGGTGTCCCATATTTCCTGGATATTTTGTGTTAAGGATTTGTTGGTTTTGAGATTTTCTTTGGTTGACGATGCTATGTCCTCTAATGAGTCTTCAACACCTGAGATTCTCTCTTCTATCTCTTGTATTCTATTGGTGTTGCTTGCATCTGTAATTCCAGACCGTTTACCGAGCTTTTCTATTTCCAGCATTCCTTCATTCTGTGTTTTCTTTATCGTTTCTATTTCAGCTTTCAATCCTTCAACTGTTTGAGCTGTTTCCTTAATTTTCTTGGTTGTTTTTTCTTGGTGCTCTTTAGATTCTTTGAGATATTTGTTTATTTCTTGAATTTTTCCCCCATTTCATGGATTTTTTTGTTTGTTTTTTCTTCTATTTCTTTAAGGGATTTCCTCGTATCTTCTTTGAGGCTCTCCATCATCTTCATGAAATAATTTTTAAGGTCTGTCTCCTCTTCTTCATCTATGTAGTGCTTTTCAGGTCTTGCTGGTATTGGATCCCTGGATTCTGGTGGGGTCGTGTTGGTGTTTCTATTGCTGAGTGATCTCTTATTCTGTCTTCTTCCCATCTCTTCTTCCAGTGGGTGCTGGTGGGGGCTTTCTGTCTCCACTGGTCTCCTTCCTTACTGCAGCTGAAGCTGAAGCTGTCCTCGCAGGGGTTGGGGTCTTGGAGGGGCTGATCTCTTTCCTGTGTGGGCGGCTCTTCTGAAGCTGGGCTCGCTGGGTTGGGGTCCTGGAGGGGCTGGTCTCTTTCCTGTGTGGGCGGCTCTTCTGGAAGCCGGGAGCGGCCCCGAAGATGGAGGGGGATGGGTGATGGGCGGGTGGTCCCAGCCAGAGACCCAATCTCACCTGAAGCTGGGCTCGCTGGGTTGGGGTCTTGGAGGGGCTTGTGTGGGCGGCTCTTCTGGAAGCCGGGAGCGGCCCCGAAGATGGAGGGGGATGGGTGATGGGCGGGTGGTCCCAGCCAGAGACCCAATCTCTCCTGAAGCTGGGCTCGCTGGGTTGGGGTCTTGGAGGGGCTGATCTCTTTCCTGTGTAGGCGGCTCTTCTGGAAGCCGGGAGCGGCCCCGAAGATGGAGGGGGATGGGTGATGGGCAGGTGGTCCCAGCCGGGGACCCAATCTCACCTCCCAGCCGGGGACCCAATCTCACCTCTGTAGTTTTTGATAAAAGAAGTGCTGCAAGTTTTGTTTTGTTTCCCAGGAACAATTTCTGGATAGGGAAATCTGACTTCTCCTGAGTTACAAAGAAATCTGGTTAGCAAGGAGGGAAGCCATGTTCATTCCACATGACATCAGCAGACCCTTCCCTTAAATTACATTGTGTCCTGGAGATGATTGAATCCTGTGATTTCATCTGTGTTTTAGCAATGACAACTATCTTTTGAGAGTCCTTCAGTGTCTGTAAGATCAACGATGAACACATTGGTAAGACTGGGATATCTCATTAGGAAAGAATATGGAGAGGGAAGACAGAGCAGAGAGAGGCAGAAGAAGGTTGACCTTCAGCATCAGTTTAAATTTTCAAAGAAGAAAAGGTTCAAAAGGAATCAACATAAGTCCTGGGCATTAGATGGTAAGCTCATGGGTGCAGGCTGCCTTATCTTGGATTTTGGGTAATGGGGCACAGGAGTTGGGGTAGCTGGAAAGAAATTGGGCTCTACTGACTGACAGGGCTTCTGGAATTCAAAGATTTCAGGCTAGTAATTTGTCTCTGCCAGAAGCCAGAAACTGGCAAGTCAAAGGCTGTTCTCTTGGGAACTCTTGGTTTTAATTGTTACATTAGAGTGATTGTTTATATAGGACCTGCATCAAAATGAGACCAGCAAAAGACAGGGATTTGCGGAGTTGGCCTGGCTCCAAGCAGGCCATCACTGTACTTTGACACAAGTGGACACCTTTAAGTATT
Organism: Mesocricetus auratus; assembly: GCF_017639785.1. Lineage (NCBI taxonomy): Eukaryota > Metazoa > Chordata > Mammalia > Rodentia > Cricetidae > Mesocricetus > Mesocricetus auratus. Next base: position 174,367 of record NW_024429214.1, on the reverse strand, counting down.
GTGCACTTTCTCTGTGTGCCCTCAGTTGTCAGTGACTTGACTTTGTCTGGTGATGATATTGTTTACCTTTATGAATTCTCTACCCACCTATAGCAATGTGCTTGGAGTGACATATCAGGATGTTTGGGATACTCAAGAAAGACTTGAGTGCCTGTGGACTATGGTAATTGCTTCCTGGATTCTAAATTCACAGTCTTCTGAATTCAACAGTTTAGAATAATGATGACTCTGCAGCTGTGAATATACCTGAGAAGATTATTTCTTTCTTCACCTAAAGTATGTGCTGAGGGGCCAGGGGAAAGCAGTTAGCTGAGACATCCAAATATGTTCAGAGGTGGGAATGCTTAGATACCCTTCACGGGCCATCTCAAGACTGCATCAAAATCCATTGGTTTGTCACTGAGTCACAGGCAAGGCAGCCATCTGAAGCATTTTTAGGACACAGAGTGATCTGTATATTCTCTATTGTTTGAAACAATGCAAGTTTTCTTGTATGATCATTGTACACTGGCTGCTGGATAACCATCACCAACCCCAGGCTTCCTCACCAAAAAGGAGAAGAAACAGCATATGGGGAGTCTCTAGAGCCAGATAGAGCAAGTGACCAGAGAAACAAAGGAGCTGTGACATTGACATGGGGTCTCTGTGAGTCGCTGGACAGCCAACAGGTGCATCCTGTTTTCTAGTCCTGGATTACTGCCCCAGCCTTGCCCCAATGACAGCAACATCTTGCACTGCGACCAACATGATCTCTTCCTCATGGTGCTCTTCCACCATGATGTAAACCTGTATATAAGGCTATTCTTGCTCTACAATAAAGAAGAGAGCCCTTAGCATGAACGATCTGATGTCTTTTCTTACATTTCAACTCCAGGCTCTCACCAGATATTTTAGACTTGCTCGTGGGGAAGGAGCCAAAAGTGGATGTCCAATGGAGATTTGGAGAGACATGGAAAGATTGAGAAAGATCAGGAAAGAAAAGATATTGGAAAAGAAAGAAGACTTAAAAAAAGAAAGGAGAAAGTTGGGATAGAAAGGAATTTAAAACAGGTAGCTCAGCATCTAACAGTTAGTAAAATTGAATGGTTAATCCTCCAGGCTTTCACCTGATACCAAGTTAGGGAAGCAAAGGGAAATCTTAGAGATCACCCTCAGAGGCTGGTTAGCAGGTAAGGATTTGTGAGGGTGTATTTGGAAAATGGGTACCTCAACTTCTAAGGACGTATTGATACAATAGTTAGAGTTAGTTAAGAGGCAAGGTGCCAGTAGTAAGCAGAATACAGAGAAGATTTTATTTTAACTTTAGAAAAGACAAGTCCAGGTTGTTTGCACTAAGGGGGAATTAATATTTCCATGATTGGGAAGAAAATTTAAAAAGACCTCCAAAGGGCTCTTCAGAAAGAAAGACTGGAAAGTTTTCCTATTCTTTGTTAGCTCCAGGATGAAGACTCATGGGTCTGGGAGGTTGATGCAGCAGGCCAGTTGAGAAACTGGAACTCTCCAAATAATTGTTTCCTTTCATTCTCCATCTGTAGATTGAATGACACCACTGGTCAGGAGCACTGGTTCAAGGGATCTCACTAAAACTGATTTGGGCAGGCTCCCATGGACTCACATCCAGATTTTATCCAGATTTTCCCTGCTCCATGTATCTTTCGAAATGTTTAGCATCCAATGAACTATATTCTTTTCCTGTAAGAAAACACAAACATGCTCTGGACCACAAATTAGAGAAGAATTGGGTCTTCTCCACTTTCTAGTGCATGGAGCTGAGCAAAAGTCACTCAATTTCCATTATGCCAGAATCTGTCAGTAGCAGATTCTCACTGGTATCAACAATTTAAAAAATTAAAATGAGGAGCACATGATTTAATGATTCATATGGGGACTGTGGAGATTAGTCCCCTCTTATTTTATCCTTTTTCACATGAATGGTGGCTTTTCCCATTTATGTAGTGGCCATCAAGGAATATGAATACCTATAAAATGCCATGTGCACATATTTTAATTTGTGTTAAAGATGCCAAATTGTATAATATGATTAACAGCTATTTACCCTGAGTGATGAGGCCTCAGGGGTCTATTTTTAAAATAGTTATAGAAATCTATTGAGGTTACACTTCATTGTTTGACAATTTTAAAAAAGTGTCTTTAGTTAAACCATCACAGACTTCTGCCATTCCAATGGTGAAATTTATGAGATGGCAGAGCTCTCTCTACCTGAGATAAGCTCCCAATATTGTTTGAAATGTTTTCTAACATCTATTGATGCTTGACTATACTATTACAGTAGAAGAATATGTCTACACTTATTAGTTAACTGTCTAGGTGAATTGGGATCATTATCTAAATCACTAGTAGATGCCCTTAATAGTGGACATAACCATTGAGTATTTCCCAAGAACTTCTGAAAATGACTCAAAGATTGCAAACAATACTACGTCCCAAACAACTTTTGAAAAGTTGTACTATTTTTCTAATCCACTCTGTAATCTGATTTGTACAGCTCTCACTAGCTGACAAGTCCTCATTTGTATCTTATGTGACATGGCATAATTTGTATCTATATTGGCTTCTTTGTATGTGGGGTCTAACTGGGCAGCAGTTTCCCTGAGGCTTCTACTCATAACATTTTTCCCTAGAATTAATTTCCCAACCATAAAAATTTACAATATCTGTATACTCTCCTCTAGTAAATTGTATAGAACCATCCAAACAGATTTCTTTGGCTCTTAGGCCATGTTGTAGTCTTCTGTTGCTTTTCCATTGACTGTCTCTGAGGACTTAAATCACCAACTTTACCTGATAACACACTGACTGGATAGAGGTTGTTTTGGGCTATATTCAAAGCAATTTTGGTAAATTCTTAACTGTCAAAGGCAATTTAAATATCCTTTTATTCATATCCAAAGAAATTCAAGTATTTCACAATGACACAGTCAAAAACACATTTTACAAATACCTCTGTGACCACACCATACATACAGAACACACATACTTCTTTTAGTCATCAATTTTCCCTATGTCTTGATTAGTTTTTTTAAAATAAAACTGCCTTAATTGATAACCCTTGTGACAAAACAGCTCCAGACAATTATTTAATTAAAACAAAAGGTGAAAAATGCCCTCATGGATTCCACTATTTTTCCATTTCCAATCAACAATATTCTGTTTTAGCTAGGCAATTTGAAAAGGGTTGCAAAGGATAACAATAACAACAGGTCCTTTGCCAAAGATTTGAACCAATATTTTGGGGTTCCTACTGGAGTGGCCAATCCTGATTTTGAAGCACTGATGTCCATCACAGTTTCACTGGCCTCTCTCAAATACTGTAATAGGCACCATTTTCCTATTTTTTTCTTTATAACAAAAATAGGTATTCCAAATGTAGGTGGAAGATTCAAAATGTCCAGGCGACAATTGGTCTTCCAACAACTGATGAACAGCCTCCAATTTTATTTTATATAGAGGAAATTGGTCTACCCACATGGGTTGCTCTGACTTCCATGTGATTAGAATAGGCAGTATTGGTAGAGGCTTAGTCACAATGGCTCCAGCTAAAAATGACCCAATTCTGTACAATCTTCGTGAATTATGGGTAACAGAATTTTTTAAAGCAACTGGTTGAGTGGTAATAACTGCTTGAGTGGTAAAAAGTTCAGTGTGCCTGTCATCTCTCCATTTGAGAAATTCTGAGCTACACTCAGGACCTACTCCTTATAATGTAGCACAGCACAATTGTTGCCAATCACTAGCAGTACAGTTTAAGACTGTTCATGAGAAGCAACTTACTATGTGTTCTTCCTGGGCAATTTAAATGCTTTTTCAAGATCACACTATTGTCCCTTGTTCTTAACACTATCACTCCATAGGGCATCTTTCACTAATCTCCAAAGGAAAAAGTGGCAATAGGAAAAATTTCTGGTCCTTCTTTCTAAACAGCCCTTTGGAGGTCATTTATAACTTGTTCCCAATCATGAGTTTAAAAACCATGGACTTGTCTTTTCCAAAGTTAAAAGAGAATCTTGTCTGTCTTCTTTTTAATGAGGGTACCTTGTCTCTTTACAATTCTACTAACTTTTCTACCAATACAGTATTAGAAGCTGAGGTACCCATTTTCCAAAGACACCTTCAGAAATCCTTACCTGCTGCCCAGCCTCTCTCAGGGTCCGCTTTCTTCCCTGATATTTGATTTGGACAAAAACATGGAGCTTTAATCCAATCCACCCTCCTAACCTCCAAGTACATTCTCTCACTTTCCTGACCTTGGTGTTGGGCGAATGCCTGCAGATTTAACTAGTCAATTTTACCAACTGTTAGAAGTTGAGGCACCTGTTTTCCATTCCTATCTTTCCTATCTTTCCCAAGTCTCTCCTTTCTTTCTCAATCTTTCCTAAACTTCCAAGTCTCTCCAAAGGTTGGTTGCACCTCCATGCCATTAGCAAGTCTAATATATCAGGTGAAAACCTGGAGATTGAAATGAAAGAGAAGACATCTGACTGTTCATAGTAAGAGGTCTCTTCTTCAATGTAGAGAGGGAGCAGCCTTATATACAGCCTTAGAGCACAGTGGAAACTCCCTAGGTGGAAGAGATCTTGTTTCTCTCAGTGCTAGATGTTGAGGTCAGTGAGGAAAGTACAGGGCAGTAAGCTAGGATGCAAAAACAGGATGCACTTGTTTGAAAAACAGGATGCACCTTTTGACTGATCAGCGACTCACAGAGATACCATTGGGGCTGGACCCAACAATATTCTGCTTCTGTGGATCATTTAGAAATACTGTTTCATGTAAAGGGACACACTAAATATTTAGAAACACAGAAGCTCAAGTTTTAGATGATATAAACAAAGGATGGAATTATGAAATTATGAAGCCGAGGTGGTCACCATGGCCTTGAAAACAATTAATACTTATTGTCCGGGGATCCAACAGTGATGGAGATGGGGAAATCTCACAACTCCTTTGTTTCTCTTGTCACCTGCTTTAGCTGGCTGTTTAGATTCTGCATCTTCTGTTACAACTCCTTGTTGTTGAGGAGGACTGGGTTTGGAGTTTGCTCTCTAGAAGCCACTAGGAATGATGAACAAAAGTAATATTGCATTGTGACCAACCATAGAGACCACTCTGAGCCCCCAAAATGTTTCAGAATGCTCCTTTCCTGTGACTCAGTGACACACCAGTGGATTTTGACCCAGGCTTGAGATTCCCCTGCAGGGGATCTCAGCTTTTACACCTCTGAAGGTAGTTGCACCTGCTTTCCCCTGCCTACTCAGCATATTCATGTAAAGAAAGAACTTCCTAAGGCTTATTAACATCTGCAGATCTCCATTCCATATATCCTGGAGAATTCACAAGACTGTGGCTTTAGAAGCATGGAAGCAATTTCTATATTCAGCAGGAATGCAGGTCTTTCTTGATAATCCAAAACATCCTGACATGTCACTCCAATCTTATAGATATGTTTGGATGGAAAAGCCATACAGGTGCAGAATGTGATGACCAAACTCACAAAGTCATGTCTTTGACAAATCAGGGCACACAATGAAGGTGCACAGTACTAAAAGTTATCCATTGGTGTTACAGTACAGTGATGACCCTCCTGTAGCTAGGCACACTCCACTGGTCACTCACTATGTTTGGTCTGATTTTGATGCTGGTCTTATGTCAACCAATACTTTACTGCAAGATTTAAAACCAAGAGCTCCTAAGAGAACACCTTTGCCTTGCCAGTTCCTGGCTTTTGGGAGAGACAAACTACTAGCCTGGAATCCTTGATATACAGATGACTTGTCAGGCAGTAAAGTCCAGTTTCTTCCCAGAAGCCTCAATTCCTCTGTTCCACTACCCAAATTCCAAGACAATCAGAACTTTCTCCAGGGATTTCCCCATCTTCATCCTAGGACTTGGAGTTCTTCCGTTTGAACCTTTTCTTCTTTGACAGTTTAAACTGAGGCTGAAGATCAGCCTTCTTCTGGTCTGTCTCCTCTCAAAATGCAGTTGGCGTTGCTGCAATTCAGGTGACCTCACTGGATTCCATGTTCTCCAGAACACAAGGGAATTTCAGGAAAAGGACTGCTGATGTCATTTGGAATGAATATGGCCTCCCTGCTAACCAGGTTTCCTTATAACTCAGCAGAAGTCAGGTATCTCTAACCAGGAATCTCTCCTGAGACACAAAGTAAAACCTGTGGAACTTCTTTCTTCACATTAAACATTGTAAATCCTTTAGAATCTCCCACATTTGTGATTAACTCTGCAGATTACAGGCTCTCTGAAGTGTGTATTCACTTCCTGTGAAAACATTTTTTCTTGTTAAAAGAGGAATTAGGTTTGAGGATTTGAAACCAGGCGGGTTTGTGTCCTGTAGAAATAATAAAATAATAAATTAGAGTGTTGTGCAGGCTCCCCTAGCAACTCTACTTTCAGTTTGCCAGGTTACTCACATCCACCTGTTATCTAATCCATGCCATGCATATTTGACATGAACTCAATCCTGGCTACATGGTTAATTTTTACAAAAGTTAATATGTCTAGAGAATTGGAGAAATCTTTCCATCATAGTGTACTTCTCAGTTCAAATTCCAGTGGATATTAAAAGACAAGAAAAAACAAGACAGGCTCATGTACACTGTACCCTCATTCCTTAGGAAATGTAGGGAATTATCTCAGGTGATTACGAGTATCTCTTAAACCTCCAGCTAAGCGGTTTTGGAAGGAGGCTTCAGACCATCCAGCTTGATAGGAGCCTGCATACAAGTCAATAGCCTGTGAAGGAATGCATGTTTTTGCAAGCCTAGGAACTGAGAATGATGTTTGATGCTACTCTTTTACCACAGGAGATCTCAGAATGTAATGAAAAATGCTTTCTTACAGATGACACCTTTATTATTGTGAAGTTCTCCCGGGGTGATATCATCACAAATATGCCATAACCTTATGAAGGTTGGGAAACAATACCATTCAAGGTCTTTTTGACAGACAAATTCTTATGCTTGGAAGAGACTCACTTGGCAGACTCACTAACATAATACGCCTGCTTCTACACACTGTTCAAATGAACACTAAGTCTCCGATGAGATAAGATACCATTAAGTCCCTCCAGGAAGAATTCAAATTATTTATAACTGATTGAATTCAAGATAGAAGAGAATCCCTGATGTAGACCTTAGGCTTTCATGTTCTGATACCAATAAATGTCTCCAGTTACCAGGTGGTAACAGAGGGTCCAGCCAGCTGCTGAAAATCCAGGTTTGTCTCTCATAGAGAGGAGCTTTTCAGATCTCCAACTAACACATATGCTAGCCCAGACATGAGAATTCACAGGCCCAAGTAATCCTGTATTTCCACAGGTTGCTCTGTTAACCATCCCACTTCTTCATTTCAATTTGTATTCCTTTTCAGGTAGGGTCTTATGCAGCAAAGTCATTCCTGAGCCTCATGATTATTCTGTCACTAATTCCTTGGTACTGGGTTCAGAGACCTGTCACCACAGCACATGCATGGAATCTCATCGTTATTGTTTGGTTCATTTATTGATGGCCATTTACTCTTTAATAAGATGACTAATAAAAGAAAAATAAATAACCTCTGATCTGTATGTTTGTCTGCATTGTCACTATCAGCTTAGTCAGACTGACAGTCCATGTCTACAACCCAAAAATTAAATGTTATATATTTATGTATAGGATCTCTACGTGTATCTTCCCATCATTTGATATTTTCCCCCAAATGATTGGCTGTCATCCATCAGTAAGGTCAAGAAATCAGGTTTGGAAATTTTTAATAGCATCTATGAAAACTCTAGTTTTCTGTATGCCTTTCCGAAGGATGTAACAGAATTAATTTTGCATTTTGTTCTGCCCCAATGCTAACATTAAACTTAGGACATGGCACATGCCTGGAAAGTTCCATATCTCTCAGTTATATTTTTAGCCTATGACTCCATTCCATTCTTTTGCTACAAATCCTACAAGTTGCAACAAAAGATTGAACTGTCAATTTGGACACCATAAGACTGGTCCTTTAGAACAGGTGGCAGATGCCTTCAAGATTAGGAAGATTTTTCTGAAAGAGAAGAAGAAGGGTCTCATTCCACATTGCTGAATTTAGACAGTTAAGTCTGAGAAATGCTGATATTCAATGAATACATGTTTGATACTCCTACAGCTTCATGCTGCAAACTTAGTTATCACAAACAATTTATTACTATATTTTGAAATGTGATCTCATTATATAATCTGGGATGGACTCAACATTTTCCTCCTCTGTCCCTCTTCCTTTCTCAATTTCAAAGAGGAGGGATTGAAATCCACAGCTTACATATTGGTCAACAAGCTGTTATGTCATATTTGCTGTTTTCTCCTCTTCCTCCTCCTCCTTCTCATCCTCCTCCTTCTTTTTATTCTTACTCTCCTTCTTATGTTATTATCATTATTAATACTATTTTGGTATACTGAAAACAGGGTTTCCTGTGTAGCCAAGTACTTGCTGAAAGTCATTTTATACACAAGATAGGTCACACATCTTGAAAATATTCCTGCCTCTGCCTCCAAAATAGTGAGGTTAATGATGTCTGCCAATATGCATACTTATTTTTTTTAAATATTTTGATTTATTTTAAATGTATGTGTTTTGCCAAATGTACATATGTGCAGGAAATTAGTTGTGTGGGATCCAGTAAGTTAGAAGAGTTCATCAGATAGGACACAAATGGAGCTGTAGACAATTGTATACAATGTAGATGTTGAGAAAAAACTTGGGTCCTCTAGCAAGAGCAGCTTGTGCTTAAACCCCTGAGAAATCTCTCACCAACCATATTATTGTTCTTAACTTGAGTCTTTTTATCTGTTCAAAACTCACAATTTCCATGTGAAATCTCAACCTAAAAGTGCAGACATAGTTTGATTGAACCATTATGACTCCTGGTATACCTTTGAATTTCTCATAGTGCCTGATTTACATTTCAATTTTAATTAAGACTGTTTCTTGCTAGGCAATGATCATACATGCTTTTAATCACAGAATTCAGGAGACAGACTCAGTCAGATCTCTTTGAGTTTGTGGCTAAACTCCTCTACAGAGTATTTTCCAGTTTAGACAAATCTGTTTCACTTATACACTCTATGAGAAAAAAATCCACAACAACTCTTTCATGGTTAGGTTGGTGTGGCAGTCCTGTAATCCCAAAACTTCACAGGCAGAGGGAGGACAAACTCTGAGTTAGATACCTAACCTTTATACAAATTGAGATCCATAAACCAAGGTGGATTTGCCCTGGTGGACAAAGTAATGATGAGTCTGCTGATATTCCTTGCATACTTCCACCTCCACTCATGGTAGAGGTGAGCTTGGGCATCTGACACAGGCTCTACTTCTGCTTGCCCACTCTAGGATCTCCTGGTCTAGGGACTATAGGCAGGTTTTCAGCACTGTGGAGGACAAAGCAACTTTGTAACTTTGATATTCCCATCCTGCATCTATCCAGCAGGAGAGAGACTATCTCAGACCAGCCTGCACGCACCGTATTGAACCGTCAGTGTGTTGAACATGTTTGAACCCATGGGAAAAGAATCTTGGATGATACCCACTAGGTGAGGAAGATATGTCCGCTGCATGCACTGGAAATAGGGATAGTAAGATGATATTATAAGAAGATATTCAACAACAGAAAAAAATGACAGCAAAATAGTATAGGGGCTGTACTCCAGAAATGCATGAACATCCCAACACAGATGAAGAAGAACATAATGACCTTAACACATCTTCAAGATGATGAAAGAGACCCAAAAAAGAGGAAATGAGAAAATCTTTTAAAGAAATGGAAGAAAAGACAACCCCAAAATTGCAAGAAGCATTCAAACAGTACAAGGTTTCAAAGCTCAAATACAGACAAAAAAGCACATTCTTAGAGAAAGATGGAATGAGAAATTCTGGCTAAATAATCAGGAAATACAGGTGCCAGCATAACCATCAGAATTCAAGAGAAAGAAGAGAGACATTCAGGCATTGAAGATTCATTTGAAGAAATAGATTCACCAACAAAAGAAAATATTAAGTCCATAAAATCTCAAACACAAAATATCCAGAAAATGTGGGACACGATTAAAAGTCCAAACCTAAGAGTAATAGGTATAGAAGAAGGTAAAGAAATGCAACTCAAGGGTTCAGAAAACATATTCATCAAAATCGTAGAAGAAATCTATTTTGATGATGAAAGTACAAGTAGGCTATAGAACACTAAATAGAGTGAACTATAAAAATTCCCCTTAACACATAATAAACAAAATTCCAAACATACAGAATAAAGAAAGAATATTAAGAACAACAAAGGAAAAAGGCCAAGTAGCTTATAAAGGGAAACCTATCAGAATTATACCTGATTCTCCTTCAAAACTATGAAGGGCAGAAATGCCTGGATAGATATTCTGCAAACATTAAGGGACCATGGATAGCAGCCCAGACTACTATACATATCAATGTTTTCTTTATATATATATATATTTTTTTTTTTTTATTTTCCAGTTTAAATTTAGATAAGAAACGAGGTTGCTTCACAAGTCAGTTCCAGGTCCCTCTCCCATTCCCTCCCCTCCTCCCGTGCCCTCCCCCCAACCACCCCCGTTATCGCCTCATTCCCCCAGGAAGGGTGAGGCCCTCCATGGGGGTGTCCATAGTCTGTCATTTCATATAGGGCAGGGCCTAGACCCTTCCCCAAGAGTTCAGGGTGAGAGTGCACCTCACATTGTTCTATGGGAGTCCAAAGTCCGTGTGTATACTTGGGATGGGTACTGATCTGCTGCCCAAGGCTCAATAGATTCCCTAGGCCTCCTCACTGACACCCAGATTCAGGGGGTCTTGATCAGTCCCATGCTGGCTTCCCAGGCTGATGCCTGGGATTCAAGAGTTAACCTTTGTCTGGTCAGCTGTTTTGGGGGGTTAAACCAGCCCAGTCTTAATCCCCTTGATCATCAGTCCTCCCTCTCTGATACTGGCTTTCTTGAGTTCAGCTCAGTACTTAACCAGCCACTAAATGAAGTTTCTGTTTCCCAGACTCTCTGGCCATAGGACTGTAGGCTGGCACTCCCCAGATCTATGTCTAAAATCCATATATGAGAGAGTACATGCCATGTTTCTCTTTTTGTGACTGGGTTACCTCACTCAGGATGATTTCTTCTAGTGTCATCCATTTGCCTGTGAATCTCATGATTCCATTATTTTTTTCTGCTGAATTGTACTCCATTGTGTATATGTACCACATTTTCTCTATCCGCTCTTCGGGTGAGGGACATCTAGGTTGCTTCCAAGTTCTGGCTATTACAAATAAAGCTGCTATGAACATAGTGGAACAGACATGTTTGTTGTATGAATGGGCATCTTTTGGATATATGCCTAAGAGTGGAGTTGCTGGGTCTTGTGGTAGGTTTATTCCCATTTTTCTGAGGAATCTCCATACTGCTTTCCAAAGTGGCTGAACCAGTTTGCACTCCCACCAGCAATGGAGGAGTGTCCCCCTTTCACCACATCCTCTCCAGCATAAATTGTCATTGGTGTTTTTGATTTTAGCCATTCTGACAGGAGTGAGATGGTATCTCAGAGTTGTTTTGATTTGCATTTCCTGGATGGCTAAGGATGTTGAGCACTTTCTCAAGTGCCTTTCAGCCATTTTAGACTCCTCTATTGAAAACTCTCTATTTAGTTCTGCAGCTCACTTTTTAATTGGGTCCTTTGCTGTTTTGGAGACTTGTTTCTTGAGTTCTTTGTAAATTTTGGAGATCAACCCTCTGTCAGATGTGGGATTAGTGAATATCTTTTCCCATTCTGTGGGCTGCCTTTTTGTCTTGCTGACTGTGTCCTTTGCCTTACAGAAGCTTCTCAGTTTCAGGAGGTCCCATTTATTAATTGTTGATCTCACTGTCTGTGCTACTGGTGTTATGTTCAGGAAGCTGTCTCCTGTACCAATTAGTTCAAAGGTACCACCCACGTTCTCTTCTAAGAGGTTCAGTGTGGCTGGATTTATGTTGAGGTCTTTGATCCATTTGGACTTAAGTTTTGTGCATGGCGATAAACATGGATCGATCCGCATTCTTCTACATGCCAGTCTCCAATTATGCCAGCACCATTTGTTGAAGATGCTTTCTTTATTCCATTGTATATTTTTAGCTTCTTTGTCAAAGATCAGATGGTTTTTTTTGTGGTCCACTCTATTTGGTGTTCTGTAGGTTTCTTGTACCTTCATTGGCATGTCTTTCTTAAGGTTGGGAAAGTTTTCTTCTATGATTTTGTTGAATATGCCTTCTGCCCCTTTGAGGTGGATTTCTTCTCCTTCTTCTATACCTATTATTCTTAGGTTTGGTCTTTTCATGGTGTCCCATGAATCCTGGATGTTTTGTGTTAAGGATTTGTTGGATTTAAGGTTTTCTTTGGTTGATAAATCCATTTCTCCTAGTGTATTTTCAACACTTGAGATTCTCTCTTCCATCTCTTCTATTCTGTTGGTAATGCTTGTATTGGTAGTGCCTGACTGTTTGTCCAGCTTTTCTATTTTCTGCCTTTCTGCAGATTGTGTTTTTTTAATGTCTCTATTTCAGTTTTTAACCCTTGCAGTGTTTGCATTGCTTCTTGCAATTTTCTGTTTATCTTTTTGTCCGTTTGTTGCCTTTTATGAATTTTTTGGTTTGTTCTTTCTTCCATTTCTTGCATTTTTGGTTTGCTTTTTGTTCCATTTCTCCCATTTTGTGCTTTGTTTCTTCTTCCATTTCCTGCCTTTTTTGGTTTGTTTCTTCTTCCATTTTTTTCATTTTTTGCTGTGTTTTTTCTAACATTTCTTGCATTTTTTCCTTTGTTTCTTCTTCCATTTCCTGCCTTTTTTGGTATGTTTCTTCTTCCATTTCTTGCATCTTTTGCTTTGTTTTTTCTTCCAATTCTTGCATTTTTTGGTTTGGTTTTTTCTTCCATTTCTTGCATTTTTTGGTTTGTTTTTTCTTCCATTTCTTTGAGGGATTTTCCTATATCCTCTTTTAGGGCCTCTATCATTATCATGAAAGTGCTTTTAAGGTCGTTCTCTTCTGCTTCATTCGCATTGGAATGTTGGGGTCTTGCTGGTGTGGAGTCTCTAGAATCTGGCGGTGTCATATTTATTTTTCTGTTGCTGACTGTGTTTTTGTATTGTCTCTTTCCCATCTCTTCTTCTAGTGGGTGCAAAAAGAGCCCCTTACTGGTCTGTGGACCAGAGTTCCCTTTTTGGTGGGTGCTAGCAAGTCCAATAATCTGGTGTTTCTTCTATTCCTTGTCCAAATGCTGGTCCCGTGGGTGGAGAAGAAGAATAGGAATCTGGGTTGCTTAGCCTCCTGCCTGATCCCCTGGACCCTATGCTGGGTCCTGTTGTACCTGATCCAGAACAGCTACTCCCCTGGTCTCCCTGGCTCCTGTAGTTTCCTGGTCTCTTTGGTGGGAGAGAAGACCTGGAGTCTGGGGTGCTTGGCTCCCGATGTGATTGGGAGCTCTGTGCAGTACCCAGGCGATCTGCAGGCACTGGAATGCAGGCCGGGAAGCCGGCCTGTTTACCTGATGCTGCCGGAGGAACAGCTGTTTCCCTGGACTCCCAGCCTCCTCTCATTTCCTCGTCTTGTTGGTGGGAGAGAAGGTCTGGAATCTGGGTTGCTTTGCTCCCGCCGGGATTGGGAGCTCTGTGCAGTCCCCAGGCGATCTGCAGGTCCTGGAACACAGGCCGGGAAGCAGACCTGTTTACCTGATGCTGCCGGAGGAACAGCTGCTTCCATATCAATGTTTTCAATCATTATAAATACAGAAGAGAAGATATTCCACAAAAACCCATATATAAGCAATACATATCCAGTAATCCAGTCCTACAGAAACTACTAGAAGAAAAACTCCCAACCTAAAGAATCTAACTACACTTAGAAAACAAAGGCAATAGATAATCCCCATTTACCAAAAGCCAAAAGAAAAAACTAGTCTCCAAAACACCAAAAAATTAAATTAAAATTGAGGTACAGAACTAAATAGAGAATTCTCAATAGAGGATCCTGAAAGGGCTGAAAGACACTTAACAAAGTGGGCAACATCCTCAGCCATCATGGAAAGGCAAATCAAAACAACTCTGTGATACCAACTTACTCATGTCAGTATGGCTAAAACCAAATGACAATTTATGATAGAGAGGATGTGGAGAAAGGAGCACACTTCTCCTTGCTGGTTTGAATGTCAACTTGTATGGCAAAATCAAAAATCAGTAGGGATATCCCTCAGGAAAATGGGATCAGTCTAGCACAAGATCGAGCAATTCCACTCTTAATCATATATCCAAAGATGCACATTCATACAAAAAGAACATTTTCCAACTAAGAATATAGGATAGCAAGACAAGAGATAATATCATAGATAGAGCCAATATATGTTTAAAGAGAAATCTGGCACTAGGGAGTATCCAGAGATCTACAAGGATGACATCATCTGACAAGAGTGGAGAGGCTGCCTTCAATGCCCATCTCTGATAATGATATTGATACTACCTTATATGCCATCCTAGAACCTTCATTCAGTAAGTAATGGTAGCAGAAACAGATACCCACAGCTAAACACTGAACTCCTGGAAACCAGTTGCAGAGAGGGAGGAGTGATGAGCAAAGGGGTCAAGACTATATTGGTGAAATTCACAGAAGCAGCTGACCTGAACTTGTGGGAGCTAATGATAGCTGGGGAACCAGCATAGGTCTAATCCAGAACTGCTGAACTTCTGTATCAGTGAGGAGGCCTTGGAGATCTATGGGGCCTCTCTGGTAGTAGATGAGTATTTATCCATAGCATATTAAGGGACTTTTAGAGCCCATTCCACATAATGGGTTACTCTCTCAGCCTAGAAACATGTGGGAGGACCTAGGGCCTGCTTAAAATGATATGACATTCTTAGAAGATCCCCCATGGAAGGCCTCACCTTCCCTTGGGAGCAGGAATGGAATGGGGTAGGAGATTATTGGGGTCTGGTGAGGAGGGGGAAATGGAACTGAGATTGACATGTATAATAAGCTTTTTTCTAATTTAATTTTAAAAAATAGACAAGAAAGAGATCACAAACCTGGGACCACACAGATACATTCTGTCAAATTGTAAAACAAATCACAACAGCAACAAAAGTACAGGAAACACAATAATTCCTCAACATATATCCAATGGTGAACTCTCAGTGTCATGATATTTATGTTCTGATGTATCCACCATTAATGATCACGAAGCACATAATCTCACCATGAAAACTTTCCTGAAAAAAGAAAAAAAAAGTATGGAGAGACCTCTTTGTATACCCTGACAGTCCTCAGACTTGAGTTTTTCTCTTCTATCATAAACAATTTTTACTGCAGAGATTCATGTCAAGCTTCACTTCCCCGTTTCTCATTTCAAGATGTCACCAAGCTGTGGTCACTTTTTTGAGGAAGATGAAGGGACAAGATTTCCCTACATATCTCTGACTGTGATCTCATTCACTGTAACCCTACATGCAACTAATATCAGTGCCTCCATTCAAATTCCATCCAGGTCATTCCACTTAGTTCTTATTCTGATTTCCACCTATCTCCTTCTCCCAGTTTAGATATTACAAGTTTGTATGCCAAAACATCTGAACCCACAATGCCAGGAAACGTGCCAGGTTTTCTCAACCATATCTCTCCACATCGCCATTTCTCATGCTCTCTCCCTTCCCCTTTACACCTCCATTCTTCTTTCCCTAAAACCTCTCCCACTTCCTTTTAAATCCTCTCCCCCTTTAACTTCACCATCTTCCTCTCTCTTTCAAGCATTTATAACAGAGTCTGAGGAACCCCATTCCCAATATCTCTGGTTCTCAATATTGGGATTTCAAGATAATGCCCAGAAATGAAAACTATCAATCATACAACTCTGCCAGGCTCTGCCATATTTATTTGTTTTGTTGAAAAAACTTTGTTAGTCTTTACTGCTGACAAAACCTAATTAAATGTCAAGAGGCTGCCATTCTCTTCAGATGTTTATACCTCAATGTGTGTATTGCATTCCAACCTCTGCTACACAGAAGCTCAACACTGATGGGAATGTCATTATATATATATATATATATATATATTTCTCTTGTTGATTGATGAATTAAACACTGATTACCAAGTAGTCAGACAGGAAGTTAAGGTGGCACAGATGAGGACAAGCTTGAGAGATGAGAAGAGGTAAGTGGCCAGATAGACACCATGTAACCTAGGAAACTCTCGACTAAGATAAAACCATGTCAAAATAGTTGGAGTAATTGAAATGGGCTAATAATTATGAGAGAGCTAGCCAGTAGGAAACCTGAGCAATTAGCCAACAGTTTCTAGTCAATATAATTCTCTGTGAGTTTATTTTGTGCTGTAGGACAGTGGAACCAGATGAGAAAGGAACTCCATCCACATACCATGTCACTTTGCAGCCTTTCTTTGAAATAATTTTCTTGAGAAAAGATTTCTATACAGTTCAATGAAAATTGAACCTCACTATTCTCCTCTTGGCATTCCAGCAGTTCACAGGGATGGAAATTGGGAAAGGTGCCAACGGGCCACTGCATCAACTCACTCCCTTATTTTGCTTATTTTCTTCCAAGTGAGACATCCTCTCTCTATGTACTCCAGGTACAATACAGAATCTTGCCTTTTTTGTACTCTTCTGTCTTCTCTAAGCTGTGTTGTATTCATACTCTAGTGTCAAAAATTTTCCTCACTGACACCCACATTCAGTGGGTCTTGATCAGTCCCATGCTGGATTTCCAGCCATCAGAGGTAAGCCCTGTCAGGTGGGTCAGTGAGGAGGCCTAGGTAATCTACTGAGCCTTGGGTAGTAGATCAGAATTCCTCCAGGATATACAAATGGACTTTGGGCACCCATCCAACAATGAGAGATGTACTCACACCCTGGACTCTTGGGGGAGGGTCTA
Source organism: Mesocricetus auratus (assembly GCF_017639785.1). Classification (NCBI taxonomy): domain Eukaryota; kingdom Metazoa; phylum Chordata; class Mammalia; order Rodentia; family Cricetidae; genus Mesocricetus; species Mesocricetus auratus. The sequence goes on along the minus strand of NW_024429214.1, from coordinate 157,413 downwards.
TGCACTGCCCTGGATGAAATGACAGACTATGGACAACCCTGTATAGGGCCTCACCCTCCCTGGGGAAATGAGGGGATATTGTAGGGGTTGGTGAGCAGGCATGGGAGGAGGGGAGGGAAAGGGAAAGGGACCTGGAATTGACATGAGAAGCAACCTTCTTTCTAATTTAACTTTAAATATAAAAATAAAAGGAAACGGAAAAAAGTTTTCCTCAACCTTGGAACTAGGTTCACAGCTTGTTTTCCTATTTGAAGCAATGTTTTTCTATGATTTTGTGATTCTTTTTCCATCTTCTCCTTTCCATTTCACTGTGATACTATTGCAGTCCTGTTCCAACAATGTGCTCCCAAGTCACCATGCATTCTTTTAAAGAAATATTACTCAGTACATTCAAAGCCAGAATGGTGCTTTTTGCGCACGAATATACACCACCAAATTTTGTGACACTGTGTCAGATTTACTTTTGATTTTCATTATAACACAAGGTATCACTTTAGTGCAGATGGGCTTGAACATATACTTCTCATGTCCTGCTAACTCCACACTTCAATATAAGGATCAAACCATAAATGTGCACATGAGAAATCTATGCATTGATTGTTTGTTGGCGTGATATTTATTTGTTTCAGAGATTGCTTCTGGATTTTGATCATATTACTGTTCTTGTCCTTTTAAGTCCTAATTCAAAGTTTCTTTGACTAGCTCAAATTGCACATAAAATCTCACGCACTAATAGTAGGAGACTTCTACACTCCGCTCTCACTGCTAGACAGGAACTCCAGACAGAAAATTAACAAAGAAACAAAAGAATTAATAGAAGTTATGACCCAACTGGGTTTAACAGACATCTATAGAACATTCCACCCAAATACAAAGGGATATACCTTCTTCTTGGCACCACATGGAACCTTCTCTAAAATTGACCACATAAGAGGAAACATAGCAAATCTCCACAGATACAAAAAAATTGGAATAACCCCCTGCATCTTATCAGACCACCATGCATTAACATTAGAATTCAACAATAAAACAAATCACAGAAACCCTACAATCTCATGGAGATTGAACAATGCACAATTGCAACATCCCTCGGTAAAGGAAGAAATAAAAAAGAAATTAAAGACTTCCTCGATTTCAATGAGAATGAAGACACAACATACACAAACTTATGGGACACTTTGAAAGCAGTGCTGAGAGGAAAGTTTATAGCACTAAGTGCCCACATGAAAAAACTGGAGAACTAGAGAATTAATAGCAAAGCTGAATGTTCTAGAACAAAAAGAAGCAAACTCCCCCAGGAGGAGCAGATGCCAGGAAATAATCAAATTGAGGGCTGAAATCAATCAAGTAGAAACCAGGAAAACACTGAGAAGAATCAATGAAACAAAGAGTTGGTTCTTTGAGAAAATCAACAAAATAGATAAACCTCTGTCCAAATTAACAAAAAAAGACAGAGAGAGAGCATGCTAATTAACAAAATCAGGGATGAAAAAGGGGACATAACAACGGACTCTGAGGAAATCCAGAGAATCATCAGGGCCTACTTTGAAAATCTGTACTCCACAAAATTTGAAAATATAAAGGATATGGACAATATCCTGGAGAGATATCATTTGCCAAAACTAAATGAAGAACAGATAAACAATCTAAACAGACCTATAACCCCTAATGAAATAGAAGCAGTCATCAAAAGTCTCCCAAACAAAAAAAGCCCAGGCCCAGACGGCTTCAGTGCAGAATTCTACCAGAAATTCAAAGAAGAGCTAATTCCAATATTCCTCAAAGTATTCCACAGAATAGAAGCAGGAGGCTCACTGCCAAACTCTGTCTACGAGGCTACAATTACCTTGATACCCAAGCCACACAAAGACACAAATAAGAAAGAGAACTATAGACCAATTTCCCTCATGAACATCGATGCAAAAATACTCAATAAAATACTCGCAAACCGGATTCAAGAACACATCAGAAAAATCATCCACCATGATCAAGTAGGCTTCATCCCAGTAATACAGGATGATTCAACATTAGAAAATCTATCAATGTAATCCACCATATTAACAAACTGCAAAGAAAAACCACATGATCATCTCACTAGATGCTGAAGAAGCCTTTGACAATATCCAGCACCCCTTTATGATAAAGGTCCTAGAGAGATCAGGCATAACAGGAACTACCTGAATATAATAAAAGCAATATACATTAAACCAACAGCTAACATCGAACTACATAGAGAGAAACTCAAACAATTCCTCTAAAATCAGGAATAAGACAAGGCTGTCCACTCTCTCCATATCTCTTCAATATTGTACTTGAAGTTCTAGCTATAGCAATAAGACAACAATAGGAGATAAAGGGGATACAAATAGGAAAAGAAGTCAAACTTTCAATATTTGCAGATGATATGATAGTTTACATAAGTGACCCCAAAACTCTGCAAGGTTACTCCTAGAGCTGATAAACACCTTCAGCAATGTGGCAGGATACAAGGTAAACTCAAAAAATCAGTGGCCCCATCATATACAGATGATGAAGTGACTGAGAAAGAAATCAGAGAAACATCACCCTTTACAATAGCCAAAAACAGCATCAAATATCTGGGGACAATGTTAACCAAGGAAGTGAAAGACTTGTATATCAAGAACTTTGTGTCTTTAAAGAAAGAAATCAAAGAAGATACCAGAAAATGGAAATATCTCCCATGCTCTTGGATTGGTAGGATCAACATAATAAAAATGGCAATCTTGCCAAAAGCAGTCTACAGATTCAATGCAATCCCTATCAAAATTCCATCATAATACTTCAAGGACTTGGAAAGAACATTAATCAACTTTATATGGAAAAACAAAGTCCCAGCATAGCCAAACAACCCTATACAATAAAGGAACTTCAGGAGGCATCACCATACCTGACTTCAAGTTCTATTATAGAGCTATAGTCCTGAAAATAGCTTGGTATTCGCACAAAAATAGACAGGTAGACAAATGGAACCGAGTCGAAAGCCCTAATTTTAACCCACACACCTATGAACACTTGATTTTTGACAAAGAAGCTAAAACAGTACAATGGAAAAAAGAAAGCATCTTCAACAAATGGTGCTGGCATAACTGGGTACTGGTATGCAGAAGACTGCAGAAAGATTCATGTTAACCGCCTTGTACAAAACTGAATTCCAAATGGATCAAAGATCTCAACATAAATCCAGCCATACTGAAACTTTTAGAAGAGAAAGTGGGAGATACTCTTCAACGAGTTGGTACAGGAGACCACTTCCTAAACATAACACCAGTTACACAGGCACTGAGATCGACAATTAACAAATGGGACCTTCTTGAACTAAAATGCTTCTGTAAGGCAAAGGAAACAGTCAAAAAGACAAAAAGGCAATCCACAGAATGGGAAAATATTTTCACTAACCTTACATCTGACAGAGGGCTAATCTCCAAAATTTACAAAGAACTCAAGAAACAAGTCTGCAAAACACCAAAGAATCCAATTAAAATGTGGGGTACAGAACTAAATAGAGAATTCTCAATACAGGAGGCTAAAATGGCCAAGAGACACTTAACAAAGTGCTCAACATCCTTAGCCATCAAGGAAATGCAAATCAAAACAACTCTGAGATACCATCTTACCCCTGTCAGAATGGCTAAAATCAAAAACACCGAAGACAATTTATGCTGGAGAGGATGTGGAGAGAGGGGAACACTCCACTGCTGGTGGGAGTGCTGACTCACACAGCCACTTTAGAAATCAGTATGGAGATTCCTCAGGAAATTGGGAATTAATCTACCACTAAACCCAGCAATTAGACTCTTAGGCATATATCCAAATGAGGCAAATTCATACAACAAGAGCATCTGCTCCACTATGTTCATAGCAGCATTATTTGTAATAGCCAGAACCTGGAAGCAACCTAGATGCCCCTCAACTGAAGAGTGGATAGAGAAAATGTGGTTCATTTACACAATGGAGTATTACTCAGCAGAAAAAAACAGTGGAATCTTGAAATTTGCAGGTAAATGGATAGCACTGGAAGAAACCATCCTGAGTGAGGTAACATGTAAAGAGAAGCTTTTTCTTTGCTAGTTGCTTTGGTTTATCCCCCACCAGCCGCCTGGGCTCTGCCACATTGTAGTCACAAAATAAACACACAAGACGCTGTAATAATTATGAAACTGTTGGCCTTGCTTGTTACTCACTGGCTAGCTCTGACTTAAGTAATTACCCCATAATTGTTAATCTAAGTATGTCTCTTACCAGAGAATAGTTCTGGGCTTCCTACCCCATGGCGGTTATATCTCGAACTCTCTGTGTTTCTCCTTCCCAGAATTCTCCTGGACTCCTAGTCCCACCTATCTAGATTCCTATTGGACAGCAGTGCTTTATTAACAAATGTACAGGACTTCCCCCATCATCTCTTCTTTTCTGTTTAAACAAAAAGAAAGGTCTTAACTTTAACATAGTCAAATTATGTATAACAGAACAGTTATCAAGTAAGAACATAGTTACAATATTTTAGCAAGATTTAAAGAAAATATCATCCATCCCATCCTTGTGAGTCCAAAGTTATATATGTAGCTTATCTTTTATCATAACTAAGTAAAACTTTAAATATAACTATCTGTCTTCAACTCCATCAAAGACCACAGAAGGATAATATATAAACACTAGGATTGATAGAGACATCTTACTGCCTGGACAGTCACCCGAAGTTCCACTGTAATGTTGGGGCATCCATCTTCAGCCCATAGGCCACAATGTATCCAGAAGATTTCTCAGCCAAGCAGGAAATTTCAAAACTGTCCATCTGCATCAGCAGTCTGTCAGTCATTTTTCTGTGTCCTGCAGAATTTACCGTAGACTCTTCCATGAAGCAGGAACCCTGTAAGACTCAGTTCAGCAGTCACTTTCCTGTGGGTCCTGCATGTCCAGATTATACAACAAAAGTCAAACAGTCTAGGTAAGAGCAGTTTCTTGCCCAAATGGCTAATCTTGCCATGTTAAAAGCATACTCCATAACGAGTTTCTTTGATGCCCATCTCAGACATAATTGGTCCTGCCAGGAGCAGACATTTCTCATAGTCAAGAAAAACCCTAAACCATTTTAAATGCCATTTTCTGAAGGCAATTGAGAGGTTAGAAGACTGTTTATCTATCTCAAATATATTTCTGTATATCTAGAAAACCTAACTCACCTAACTATAAATTCTATTATAAGTAACGATATATAATCTATATTCAATTATGCATTACATTGTAAAAGATCAGTATAAGCACAATACTTAATCAAGAGGAGAAACATACACATCACAAAATTGACCTTGAATTTGTATCAATAAATGAAAAACAACACCCATACCATAATTCCCCTTTTTACCATTAAAAGGAGATTTGTTGTGATCATTAACCAATTATAAACAATCCCATTTAAATGAAAACAAAGATTTAAAAACAAGATGGGAATTAGGACGTCACTCATTCCAAACTGCTTCATGCTGGAAGGGGGCGCTGTTTATACCATGGGGATCATGACAAAACTCAGAAACCTGTATAAGTCCTTATTTTTTGGGTCTGTAAGGCCCAGACAAAGGTTAACTGTTGAATCCCAGGCATCAGCCTGGGAATCCAGCATGGGATTGATCAAGACCCCCTGAATCTGGGTGTCAGTGAGGAGGCCTAGGGAATCTATTGAGCCTTGGCCAGCAGATCAGTACCCATCCCAAGTATACACACGGACTTTGTACTCCTATAGAACAATGTGAGTTGCACTCTCACCCTGAAATCTTGGGGAAGGGTCTAGGCCCTGCCCTATATGAAACGACAAACTATGGACACCCCCATGGAGGGCCTCACCCTTCCTGGGCCTTGTCTGTAAGGCATCATCTTATTATTTATTTATCTATTATTACTTTATTTATTTTACTTTTATTTATTTTTTTCTGAGGCAGAGTTTCTCTTTGGAAATCTGCCTGTCTCTGCCTCTGAAGTAAATCCTACTGGCATGTGCCACCACAACGCCGGCTTTTATATTTTCTACTTTGTTGTTTCATTTTCTCTCTCAATCTCATGTATATTTTTAAACACACTATAAACCTTTAGAGGTTTTGTTCATCCAAGTCTGACTTTACTGTAAATCTTTATGTTTTTCTGGCCACGTGTCTTATCTGTAAAACCACGGTTGTTTTAAACTGTCGTTTCCAAGATGGCGGGCATAAGTGTGATTACAGCTTACTGCCTCAGTCTATGTTGACATCCAGCAAAAGCTGCCACTTCCAGCTGTACGTACACACCTTTTAATCATTAGAATATAGGTCTATGTAAATTGTTCAGACGCTCTTGAGTTAATTTTGGTATGTGATACCTATATAGAAAATTGTTCATTTCTTTAAGTTTTCCAATTTTGTGGAGTACAGGTTTTCAAAGTTAGTCCTGACTATTTTCTGTATTTCCTCAGTGTTCATTATTATGTTTCCCCTTTGACTTCGGACAGGTTATTTTGCATATTCTCTCTCTGCCATTTGGTTAGATTGAAAAAAAGATTGTCTATCTTGCTAATTGTCTTGAAAAACCCACTCTTTATTTCATTAATTCTTGGTATTGTTTCCTTTATTTCTGTTTCAGTGTCACCTAATACTCCTAGGTATATTTGATTTTTTTATTCTAGAGATTTCAGGTATGCTGCATTGTATCTAGTGTGGAGATCTCTAGATTATTTATGTAGGCTCTAAGTGCTATGTGCTTTCCTATCAACGCTGCTTTCAAAGCTTACCATTAGTTTGGTTATGTTGTGCATTAAGTTTCAAAGAATTCTATGAACTCTTAATGTCTTTATTTCTTTCTTGACCCATGGGTGATGCAATTGAGCTTTAGTCAACTTCCATGAGTATGTGGGCTTTCTGTCAATTATGTTGTTGTTTTTTTTAATCTGTCTCTAAACCATCATGATCTGATAAGATATATGGATTGTTTCAATATTTTGCATGTTTTAAGGTTTGTTTTATTGGCAAATATGTGGCTAATTTTAGACAAGGATCCATGTGGTACTTTTGTGGTTTGAGGAAATGTTCTAAAGATATTGGTTAAACCTAACTGAGTTATAACTTTTTCAAGTCATTTTTTTCTGTTGAATTTCTTTCTGGTCGTCCTCTCCAGTTGTCAAAGTGTGGTGTGGAAGTCTTCCATTATTAGTGTGTGTGGTGTTAGGTTCAATTTAAATTTTAGTTATATTTCTTTTACAAATATTGGTGTCTTTGTGTTGTAACCTAAGTGTTCAGAAATCAGACTTATATTGATGGTCTTTTCTTTTGATGAACATATCTTTTATTTCAAAGACCACCTATACAAATAGTCAAGCTGATGACCCTTAAAAACATATGTCACGAGCCCGGCGGTGGTGGCACATGCCTTTAATCACAGCACTCATGAGGCAGAAATTGTGGCAAGTGTTATCTCAGAGCGATTCTTGCAATTAGTAAAAGTGGAGCACAACTGCTCCTAGTAGCATTTTAAAACTATTCAGACAGAACCAATACAGATCTACTTTAGAGGCCATGTACAAACACAACCTCATCATAAGCCCACACCACATTAACACAGTTTATATTTCATGGATCTCACAGGAGTGATATCTACACTTATTAGCAGAATTGCCTATATTTCTGTGAGAACACATAAGAACATAGGTTGTTAAATGTTTGCCAGCAACATATAAGATCGATGAAGTTTATAGATTGATTTTCATGACAACTATGAGGAGATTGGCACACAAGGATTAAGTGAAAAGATGATGAGCAATTAAAAGGATGATGGTGGAGTTTCTTCTCAAGAGACAAATTGCGTCTGTAGAATATGAGATTTGTCTAAGTTATAAGCAATGTCTTATAACATCATAGGGACACTTCCACTTGCATATGTGCTTTACTGCACTAAAAGTTAGTAGCTGTGTGATGGAGAAATAAAATTAATTAGAATTCACACATTGTTGTCCTTAGTGTAAAGTTAATTAGGATATTTATGGGCTTTGTAGGTTGGTGGAGTGTTTAGAATTTAGATAGTTAATAGACTGTGATAGATTGCAAGATCAGAACAGTTCACAAGCAAACCCAGCAGCATTTCCTCTGTTCATACCCACATCTGAAGAAGCAAGGGATACTCAGATGTAGTGTTTAATTTGGAGGTTTTATTACTATGTATAAATGTCCAGTACACTCTTAAAAAGAGCATATGTTGGAAGTGATTCTCAAAATGAGGCAATAACAAATTCTATGGCCAATGATCTTTTTTTCCATATTTTTTATTTAACATTTTACGCATGTCACTTTCCATTCAATCTCCCTATCCTCCTCCCTCACTCCCTAATACTCCCTACCACTCATCCCCCACTCCATCCCCCTCCACTCCCCAGGGAGGACAAGGGCCTCTTTTATGGTATCTCCCACCTGTTTCTCCTCTATTCTTACCCATGCTCAAACTCCCTGATCTCCTGTGTCATTCTCTCTTGTATTTTTTCTCCCTCTCTTTCTCCCATCTCTTTCTGCTCTCCCCTTCTCTCGCTCCCCAATCTAATTAGGAGATCACATCCCATAACCCTTCCCTGGGTTATCATGCATAACTCTCTTAGGGATCTCCCTGCATGCCAGATTCTCTGGCGATAGGAATGTGGTCTGGCAGTGGCCTTCTCCATATCTAAAATCCTTATATGAGTGAAAAAATATCATGTTTTTCTTTTTGTGACTGGGTTACCTCACTCAGGATGATTTCTTCTAGTGCCATCAATTTCCCTGCAAATTTCAAGATTCAATTTTTTCTGCTGGGTAGCAATCCATTGTGTAAATGTACCACATTTTCTCTATCCACTCTTCATTTGAGGGGCATCTAGGTTCTTTCCATGTTTTGGCTATTACAAATAATGCTGCTATAGTTGAGCAGATGTTCTTATTGTATGAAAAAATGAAGGCACACCATAGCCAACCATTTGGGATATTTTGAAAGCAGTTCTAAGAGGAAAATTCACAGCACAAAGTGCCCACATGAAGAAACTGGAGAATAGCCACACTAGAGAATTAACTGAACACCTGAAAGCTCTAGAGCAAAAAGAAGCAAACTCACCAAGGAGGAGTAGATGCCAGGAAATAATCAAGTTGAGAGCTGAAATCAATAAAGTAGAAACAAAGAAAACAATACAAAGAATCAATGAAACAAAGAGTTGGTTCTTTGAGAAAATCAGCAAGATAGACAAAACTCTATCAAACCTAACCAAAAGACAGAGACAGAACATGCTAATTAACAAATTCAGAAATGAAAAAGAGGGCATAACAAAAGATACTGGGGAAATCGAAAAAATCATCAGGTCATATTTTGAAAATCTGTACCCCACTAAATTGGAAAATCTGAAGGAAATGGGTGATTTTCTGGATAGATATCACTTACCAAAATTAAATCACGAAGAGGTAAACAATTTAAACACATCTTAAATAGAAGCAGACATAAAAAGTCTTCCAATCAGGAAAAGTTCAGGGCCAGATGGTTTCAGCGCAGAATTCTTCCAAAATTCAAGGATAAGTTAATATCAATACTCTTCATATAGTTCCACACAATAGAAGCCAAAGGATCACTGCTAAACTCTTTTACAAGGCTACAATTACATTAATTGCCAAACTACAAAAAGACACAACCAAGATAGGGAATTACAGACCAATCGCCCTTGTGAACATTTATACAAAAATAATCAATAAAATGCTGGCAAATGCAATCCAAAAAGACTTAAGAAAAATCATACACAATGATCAAGTAGGCTTCATTCCAGGGATGGCACAACGAAAATCCATCAATGTAATCCACCATAAAAACAATATGAAAAAGAAAAACCCACATCATCATCTCACTAAATGCTGAAAAAGCCTTTGACAAAATCCAACACCCCTTCATGATATAATTTTTGAGAGAACAAGAAAAAATGAACATGCATGAACAGCAATATACAGCTAAACAACAGGCAGCATCAAACTAAATGGAGAGAAACTAAAGTTGATTCCTCTAATATCAGGAACAAGTCAAGGATGTCCACTCTCTCCATATCTCTTCAATATTGTACTTGAAGTTCTAGCTACAGCAATAAGACAACAAAAGGAGATAAAGGGGATACAAATAGGAAAAGAAGAAGTCAAACTTTCATTATTTGCAGATGATATGATAGTTTACATAAGTGACCCAAAAAACTCCGCAAGGTTACTCCTAGAGCTGATAAACACCTTTAGCAATGTGGCAGGACACCAGGTAAACTAAAAAAAATCAGTGGCCCTATTATATACAGATGATGAAGTGACTGAGAAAGAAATCAGAGAAACATCACCTTTTACAATAGCCAAAAACAGCATCAAATATCTGGGGATAATGTTAACCAAGGAAGTGAAAGACCTGTATATCAAGAACTTTGTGTCTTTGAAGAAAGAAATCAAAGAAGATACCAGAAAATGGAAATATCTCCCATGCTCTTGGATTGGTAGGATCAACATAATAAAAATGGCAATCTTGCCAAAAGCAGTCTATAGATTCAATGCAATCCCTATCAAAATTCCATCACAATTCTTCAAGGACCTGGAAAGAACATTAATCAACTTTATATGGAAAAACAAAAGGCCCAGGATAGCCAAAACATCCCTGTACAATAAAGGAACTTCAGAAGGCATCACCATACCTGACTTCAAGTTCTATTATAGAGCTATAGTCCTGAAAACAGCTTGGTATTGGCACAAAAATAGGCAGGTAGACCAATGGAACCGAATCGAAAGCCCTAATTTTAACCCACACACCTATGAACACCTGATTTTTGACAAAGAAGCTAAAACTGTACAGTGGAAAAAGAAAGCATCTTCAACAAATGGTGCTGGCATAACTGGGTAGTGGTATGCAGAAGACTGCAGATAGATCCATGTTTATCGCCTTGTACAAAACTTAAGTCCAAATGGATCAAAGATCTCAACATACATCCAGCCACACTGAAACTTTTAGAAGAGAAAGTGGGAGATACTCTTCAACGAGTTGGTACAGGACACCACTTCCTAAACATAACACCAGTGGCACAGGCACTGAGATCGACAATTAACAAATGGGACCTTCTGAAACTAAAAAGCTTCTGTAAGGCAAAGGACACAATCAAAAAGACAAAAAGGCAGGCCACAGAATGGGAAAAGATATTCACTAACCCTACATCTGACAGAGGGCTAATCTCCAAAATTTACAAAGAACTCAAGAGACAAGTCTCCAAAACACCAAAGGATCCACTTGAAAGGTGGGGTACAGAGCTAAATAGAGAATTATCAGTAGAGGAGGCTAAAATTGCCAAGAGACACTTAAGAAAGTGCTCAACATCCTTAGCCATCAGGGAAATGCAAATCAAAACAACTCTGAGATACCATCTTACTCCTGTCAGAATGGCTAGAATCAAAAACACCGAAGACAATTTATGCTGGAGGGGATGTGGAGAGAGAGGAACACTCCTCCACTGCTGGTGGGAATGCCGACTCATACAGCCTCTTTGGAAATCAGTATGGAGATTCCTCAGGAAATTGGGAATTAATCTACCACTAGACCCAGCAATTCCACTCTTAGGCATTTATCCAAATGAGGCAGGTTCATACAACAAGGGCATCTGCTCCACTATGTTCATAGCAGCATTGTTTGTAATAGCCAGAACCTGGAAGCAACCTAGATGCCCCTCAACTGAAGAGTGGATAGAGAAAATGTGGTACATTTACAAAATGGAGTATTACTCAGCAGAAAAAAACAATGGAATCTTGAAATTCGCAGGGAAATGGATAGCACTGGAAGAAACCATCCTGAGTGAGGTAACCCAGTCGCAAAAAGACAAACATGGTATGTACTCACTCATATATGGATTTTAGATATGGATCAGGATAGTGCCAGTCTGCACTTCCACAGATAGAGAGTCTGGGAAACAGGAAAGAACCTAAAAGATATGCATATATGCATAGTACCCAAGAGAAGAGGATGGAGACAAGATCCTCTGAATGGATGGGGAACAGGGCGAGGGGGGTAGTGGGACCTGGGAAGAATAGAGGGGGTAAAGAGGAAGGGAGTTGGTCATGGGGGAACAGGAAGTTGAGGGGGTGGGGGTAAAATAGGGGGAAGAGGGAATCATAGGATCGAAGACAGATCAGGCACCAGAGTGACCTCGAGTGATCTAAAGGTATAACATCAATTGGCAAGCTAAGCAATAGTGGAGGGACCACCTCGAATGCCCATTCCTGATAATGAACTTGATGTCTATAACTATCCGGGAGCCTTCATCTTGGGACTGATGGAAGCAGAGGCAAACACACAACTAAGCACTGAACTGAACCCAAGGAACCCAATGACAGAGAGAGAGGAATGATGAGCAAGTTGGCAAAGAGTGGACTGGCAAAACCAGCAGAGACAGCTGATCGGAACAGGGGAGTGCTCTTGGACCCCAGACCGACAGTGGGGAGGCCAGAATGGGACTGATCTGGACCCCCCAAATGTGAGTGTCAGTGAGAAGGCCTGGACAACCTATGGGGCTCTGAGCTGTGGATCAGTGTCTATCCCTGGTATACAATCTGTCTTCATGTGCCTATAGCACAAAGAGAGATGCTTTCTCAGCCTGGACTCTTAGGGGAGTGCCTTGACCCTACCAAGAGTAAAATGATAGACGCTAGACATCCCCTATGTGGAAGGATTTGGCAATAGGGTGGGAGGGAAGGTGGAAGGGGAGTGCGGGAGGAGGGGAGGGAGAGGGAACTGGGATTGACATGTAAAACAAGCTATTTAAAATTAAAATAAAAAAAGAAAAATCCACTATGAGGATAATGGCATCAAATCACTCATAAGAGTCAGACCACCACAACTTCAAGGACCCATCTGCCATTGCTGTCACAATGGTAAGTAAAGAAAAAAAAATAGCCACAAACAACAAAAAATATCTTGGAGTAATGCTAACCAAAGAAGGGGAAGACCTGTATAGCAAGAACTTTGAGTCTTTAAAGACAGAAATTAATGAAGAAACCAGATAGTGGAAAGATCTCCCATGCTCTTGGATAGGTAGGATCAACATAGTAAAAATGGCAATCTTACCAAAAACAATAGACAGTTTTAATGCAATCCCCATTAAAATCCAAGCACAATTCTTCACAGAACTTGAAAGAACAATAATCCACTTTGTATGGAAAAAGGAGACCCAGGAAAGCCAAAACAAACTTATTCAACAAAGCAACACGTAACACTGTTGTCTCAAAATGTAAAGATAAGTAATCTCTTCAGTTTACATTACTAAAAATCTCCTGTTGAGTCCTCCAATCTTGTCCACATGAATCAAGGGTATTGTCACCAATATTGTGTCTTCATAGACTGGGGTTTAGAAAGAGAGAATATATAACCTCTCCTATCACAGAGGGGCTTTTCTTTTTGCCAGGGATTTTACCAACTTTCTCAAAAGTAATCATGTTACCTCTGTAGGCTCATTTGTGTGTCTACCAAGGTATTTGTCACTATACAAAATTTTGGAATTCTTAGAAAACACATCATATGTCCAAAAGACAGGTGAAACTGAAATACAGTATTATCCTTTGATATTTTTAATCTCAAAAAGAAAATATCCATTGTACAGTCTTAGAGGTCAGCATGCATTGGAGATGTGTTTTCTGTCATTAAAGACTGTGGTGATTTAAAGTCTATGGACCACAAAGAAGAGTGCATTTTCCAGTGCAGTTATGAATTTCTCTGAAGCTGTTTATTTGAGAAAGCAGAAGGCATAAGGCTGATAGTTCCTTGGTGTCCAGGTTTAGCAGTAAAATGAATAATAGCAAGACTGGAGGCTATATGAGTTAATGTCTAAGTGAGGAACTTCTCTGTGTCCCCTTCATACATCCTCAGCAGAGAATCAAGAAATCACCACTATAGAGAATCACATAGAGTATCCTTGGATGATTCTGGCCTCTGTAATCCCTTTCTTGGGGTCTTAAATGTTCTGGGTTATTCTGGTCTCTTCTCTTGAAGTTCAGGCCACACACTTCTTTTTTGAAAAATGAGTTTTGTATAACTTTTAGATTATTATATGGTTATAATAATCCTCCCCCTGTTTGTGGACCAAAATCCTCCAAATTAGGCCTGAATTGTTTCCATTATTACAAAATTTTACCAATATGACAACCTAATCAAAAGGTAAAAAGTCAAGCAACTTATGTATCAAAATGTATGGGTGAAACACCAGGAAGCCTCAAACCTTCCCCCCAAAAGTACAATATCCTTAGGGTTGTTTTCATTTTGAAAAGTGCTGCATATGTAATATATATGTTTCCATCAATCAACCGGAATGATTTAGTGATGCATTTACTTACATGTGTACTGGAATGAGGATGTAGTAGGTAAATGGTAGGCAGCAGAGTAAAAATAGGGAGACATTTGTTTCTTCTTGCTATGTCTAGGATGATATATTGTGAGGCAATGACTGGGTGTGGTGGTTTAGAAATGAATTCTGTATTAGATTGTGACAGACAGATAGATAATGAATTCCATTGAAAGAAAGACCTTAATATAAAACCAGGCACACTGAACCTAAAAGAAGAGAATGTTTGAGGAACTCTTGAATGAATTGGTACAGCAGACCACTTCCTCACCCTAACACCAGTAGCACAGAATCTGTGATCAACCATTAATAAAAGGGACCCCCCAGCAAGCATTTCCTGACAACTACGGGAGAAATCTCTCTTTCCATATCATGGACCCAAGAAACAGGAGACAGGTTCAGATTTGTATATGGGAGATTTACTATGCAAAAGTATGTGCAGTTGTACAACTTTTGATGTTACCATACAATGGAGTACAGACTCCAAATGAGCCTATTGTAAAAGTCTTGGACATAACCTAGCAACTGGAACTGTTAAACAACTTGGGGGCACCTAATCTCAATAAATATAATCTGTGAAGGACATGCTCCATGTCTTTTGTTGTTACATTTTCTCTTCCATAAGAAATAATACTCTATTGATAATTCTCTAGTTCAGTGCCCAAAATTTAAATTGAATTTTCTGGTGCATTGTTGACAGGCTTCTTCATTCCTATGTATATATTGAAAATCAGCCGTCTGTCAGATGTAGGGTTAGTGAAGATCCATTTGCATTCAGTGTGCTGTCATTTTGTCTTCTTGAGTATGTCCTTAGCTTTACAGAAGCTTCTCATTTTTAGGTGGTCCCTTTTATTAATTGTTGATCTCAGCATCTGTGCTATTGTTGTTAGGTTGAGGAAATGGTCTGCTCTACCAATTCATTCAAGGACACCTCAAACCTGCTCTTCTAATAGGTTCAGTGTGCCGGGTTTTTGTTTCAATTGAATTTATGTTTTTTCAATAGAGGAATCTAAAATGTCTAAAAGACACTTAAGAAATTGCTCAACATCCTTATCTATCACTGAAATGAAAGTCAAAACAACTCTGCAATAGAATCTCACACCTTTCTGAATAGCAAATAAAATGCAATGGCAATTTATGCTAGAGATGATGTGAAGAAAAGGGAGCACTCTTCCATTGCTGGTGAGAGTGCACACTTGTTCAAACATTTTGGCAGTCATTATGGCAGTTTTTCAGTCTACCTCAAGATCCAGCAATTCAACTCTTAGGCATTTATCCAAAGGATGAAAATATGTACTAAAAGGACATCTGTTCAACTATGTTCATAGCACCCAAATCCTCAATGGAAACTATGAAAGCAAGAATGTCCTGAATGTATGTTCTTCATACGCTAAGGGAATATGAATGCTGTCCCAGACTACTGTGCTCAGCAAAGCTTCCAATTGTTGTAGCTGGAAAAGTATGATATTCCATTACAAAACCAGATTTACATAATAAATTTCCATATACCCAGGCCTACAGAAATTACTAGAAAGAAAATTCCAACACAAGGAAGATAACTACACTCACAAATACATAGGCAATAGATAATCCCACTTTACAAATCACCAAAAGAAAAAAGAGGGGAAATCCACACACAATATCACCACCAACCACGAATAAAAAGAAATCAATAATCAACAATGAATGGTCTTTAATAACTTTAATGTCAATGGTCTTAAATTGCCTATAAAAGACATAGGCTATCAGAATGCATACAAAGACAGAATCCATCCTTCTGCTGCATACCAGAAACCCCTCTCAATGACAAAGACAGATATTACCTCACAGAAATGTGTTGTGAAAACATTTTCTGATCAAATGGACCCACAAAACAAGCTGGTTTAGATATCCTATTACAGAAAAATTAAACTTGAAATTAAAATCAAGCAAAAGAGGTATTCATCAGAGGAAAAATTTATCAGGAAGATGTCTCAGATCTAAGCATCTATGCCCAAATTACAAAGGCAGCCACATACATAATGAAACATTATTAAAGCTCAAATCACACATAAAGCTTTACACAATTATAGTAAGAGACTTCAACACTCCATAATAAATTCTATACAGGACCAACAGACAGAAAAACCACATGATCATCTTACTAGATGCTGAAAACACCTTTGAAAAAAACCAACACTCCTTCATGATAAAAGTCTTGGAGAGGTCAGGAACAACAGGAAACTACTTAACAAGGTAAGAGCAAACCAACATCCAGCATTAAACTTAATGGAGAGAAGCTCTACAATCAGGGACAATTCAAGGCTGTCCACGCTATTTCTCCTCAATATTGTACTTGAAGTTTTAACTAGAGAAATAAGGGAATAAAATGAGATCAAGAGGATGCAAATTGGAAACGAAGAAGTCAAACCTTCACTATTTGCAAATGATACAAAAGTTTCCAAAACTGACACAAAAACTCTACCACAGAACATATACAGCTGGTAAAGACTTTCCGCAATGTGGCAGGATACAAAATTAACTCAAAACAATCAGTAGCCCTAGTATATACAGATGACATATAGGCTGAGAAAGAAATCAGAGATACATCACCCTTTACAATAGCCACAAAGTACATGAAATATCTTATGGTAATTCTAACCAAACATGTGAAAGAGCTGTACAGTAAGAATTAAAAATCTTTAAATAATTAAATAAAAGAATGCCAGAAAATGGAAAGATCACCCCTGCTTTTTGATAGGTAGGATCAACATACTAAAAATGGCGATTTTGCCAAAATTAGTCTACAGATTAAATGTTCATCAAAATCTCAACACAATTCTTCACAGAAGTTGAAAGGACAATGCTCACCTTTACATGTAAAATCAAAAAACAGGATAGCCACGACAACCATGTACAATAAAGGAACTTCCGGAAGTATCACCATCCCTGACTTCAATCTCTATTATGTAGTCATAATCCTGCAAACAGCTTGGTATTGGCACAACAATAGACAGGTAGACCAATGAAATCGAATTGAAAACCCTGATATTAAGTCAGACACTTGCAAACTGCTGATTTTTTGACAAAGAAGGCAAAGTTATACAGTTGAACAAAGAAAGAATCTACACCAAATGGTGCTTCATAACTGTATGCGATCATGGAGAAGATTGGAGATAAATCCATATCTATCACCATGCACAAAAGTTAAATCCAAATGGATCAAACTCCTCAACATTAATCCAGGCATAATGAATTTCTTAAAAGAAAAAGGGAGAGGTAACCTTGAAAGAATTGGAACAGGAGACCACTTCCTGACGATAGCACCAGTAGCCCAAGCTTTGAGACAAACACTTAACACATGTGAACTCCTGTCGCTGAGAAGTTTCTGTTAGGAAAAGGATATAGACAGCAAGACAAAACAGCAGCCTCCAGAATGGAAAAGATCTTTATTAACTCCACATCTGACAGAGAACTGATCTACAAAATATAAAATCAACACATGAAGACCAGCCACAAAACCTACCAATCCATTTAAAAAATGGTGTATATAATTAAATACGAAGTTCTCAAAGGATGAATCTAAAATGGCTGACAGACACTTACGAAAGTGCTCAGCATCCTTAGCCATCAGGGAAATGCAAATCAAAACTCCTCTGACATTCCATTTTATACCAGCCAGAATGGCTAAAATCAAAGACACCAATTACAGTCTGTGATGGAGAGGATGTGGAGAAAGAGGAAGACCTCTTCATTTCTATTTGAAGTGCAAACTGAAATATTCATTTATAAATCAATATGGTGGTTTCTCAATGAAATGGGAATGGGTCCATCTCAAAATCCAGCAATTCCTCTCCAGGTCATACATCCAAAAAATGCACACACACAAACAACATGGATGTATGTTCAAATATGTTCATAGCAGCTTTGTTTGTAATGGCCAGATCATGGAAGCAATCTAGATGCCCTTCAACTGAAGAATGGATAAAGAAAATGTTGCACATTTGCACAGTGGAGTAGTACGCAGAGGAAAAAAATGGAATCTTGAAATTCACAGTCACTAAATATTAGGTTGGAAAGGTGTAGCATAAGAAATAAAAGAAAATATCTAGTGATTGTGCATTCTTCATTTGTTCCCAGGAAGGAACCCAAGCAGAGACAGTTGCAAGAGATGTATCAGAATGATTCTTAGAACTAGTAAATGTAGAATACCACATATCATAATATCCCTTACCAAATATTAATACATAATAAAGACTGGATTTCCAGTGGATGTCCTTATGTAGATGTAATCCTCATTAGCAATCTAGGTTAACACATGTTATAACCCATGGATCACACAGGAGAGACACCTACTCTTTTCAGCAGAAGTGATGTATTTTCTATGAGAATAGATAACAACAATGATAGGTAATCATGTGCACAGTAACACAAGACAATGTACAGAAGCTGCTCTTGAGAACTGAGATATGGTAGACAGGCAAAGACTAAACAAAGGATTTCTATTAAATTAAAAGTGTTCTACTTAAAGGTAAATGTATTGTTTTGTCCCCATCCTGGAGATATGAAATCTGAATTATACCATCTATATCTAAGTCCTCACAAGTCTATTATAATGGCATAGTGATGATGTCACTTCTCCAAGTACTTTAATGCATCTATAGAATGTAGCTGTGGGAAAAGTGAAATAAAAGTACCTATAGATATGTGGCCTTATTACAAAGTATATTAGTATAAAATGTGGGGTAATATATTTGTGCAGTTTGTTAATAATTGGGAGGTATAATAGATTTTTACATCTTGTGAGGTTACCTGTTGTATGATAACAACTAGGGGGTTCTCTCTGCTCATTTCTAGGGTGCCAGAGCCCGGGAGCCTCTGTAATGTAGTATTTCCTTTGTAGGATTTAGTATCACATACAGGTGTCCTATTCAACAGTTTTTGGCAGAATAGGTGAACAATAATTCTTCAGTTGTGGCTATTATCAACCTTGGCAAATGGTCTTTCATCTCACACTATTTCCTAAATCATGGTTACCTACTCAAGCTCAATACAGTCACTGGAAAATTTCTTTTCTGAGGCTTTTGTGGGTGAATTTTCTGTTCAGCTAAATGTGAAAATACCATATAAGAAATTGAAGGTATCCTCACTGTAGGGAGTCAAAGAATATCATAAAGTTATGCCTCAACACAATTCTAATGCAAAATCTTTTTGGGAGGAGAAATAGCATGTATTTGAATAGAAGGAAGGGATCATATAAAGGTTTTTGGAGGGGGTGAACTTTTCAATATACAGCATTCCAGGGTAAGGATTGTAGGAGAAAAAGTCTAGGGCTTGGGATTTATACTCATCAATGTAGCAGATGGCATGTGTTGTGGCCCCTACCTTTAGGATAGTAAGATTGTTTTGTTGGCAGAGGTCTTCAAAGCATGGCCCTGGCCACAAGTGCACCTCAAAGAGCCAACCGATAGTAAGCCATTTCATATACTAACTGGAGATTGGTTTTTATCGTGTTTTCCTCAGAATCCCATAATATCATGTTAAAAGAGTTATGTCACCTCACATCTAGATGACAATGCAGGCTAAGTCCATCGATGAAATATAAAATTTAGAAGACCATATTGAAGATGTAGGTTTTGTAAGAAATCCCAAACATCCTAACATATCACTCCAAGCACATGGCTATAAGTGGGTGCAGAAGCCATATAGGTGTAGCACATGATAACGGGACCCACAAAGTCACACCACTGACAAATCGGGGTACACAGAGAAGTACACAATACTTAAAGTTACCCACTGGTATTGAAGTACAAGTGATGACCTGTCTGGAGCTGGGCACATTCCAATAGTCCCTACCTTCTCTTTATCTCATTTTGATGCTGGTCCTCCATCAACCAGCATTGTACTGTAAGCTTTAAATCTATGAGCTACCAGGAGAACAGATTTTGCCTTGCCAGTTCCTGGCTTCTGTGAGAGACAATTAACTAGCCTGGAATCCTTTTCTTGCAGAAGATCTGTCTAGCAGTAAATTACCATTTCTGTCTTATAACCCCAATTCCTGTGCCCAATTACCCAAATTCCAAGCTAAAGACAATATTCTCCAGTCTGCTCCCCATCTTCTAACCAGGACTTACTGTTCTTGCTTTTGAACCATTTCTTTTTGATAATTCAAACTGAGACAAAAGTCAGCTTTCATCTGCTTCCTCTGTTCTCTCTCCCCTCTCCATATTCTCTCCTAAGGACATTTCTCAGTCTTGCAACTGTGAACATTGTTGAATCTCAGGGGCACTGAAGGACTCTTCAAAGACATTTGGTGTTGCTACAACACAAGTGACATCACAGGATTCCACGGTCTCTGGGACACAATGGAATTTCAGGGATGGGGAGGCTGATGTCATGTGGAATGCCCATGGCCTCCCTGCCAACCAGCATTTCTCATAAGGAAGCAGAAGCCAGGTTGCCCTATCGAGGAATCTCTCCTGGGACACAAAGAAAACCTACAGCACTTCCTTCTTCCAAAACCAGAGATCTTTGATTATTTAGAAATCCTTCAGTAATTCACATCAGGGATTAACTCTGAAGATTTCAGACTCTCTGCAGAGCACATTTGTTCCTGTGAAAACATTTTCTATTTATAAGAGGATGTAGGGGATGAGGAGTTGAAACCAGGCTCGTTTATGTCCTGCAGGAATAATAAGAGCCCAAACTTCCGTGTTGCTTTGGCTCCCCTAGAGGCTCTTCATTCAGTTTTCCAGGGTGCTCATGTCCACCTGGTATTTAATCCAGGCCTTGCTACACTGTCACTTTATATCCATAATAATATGTGTAGCCTATTAGAGGAAACTTGCCAGCACACTGCACTTCTCAGTTCAGTTTCTAATAGATTTTAAAAGATAAGGGAAAATTCAAGGAGAACTTACCAAGAATAAAGCAGTCATCTGGAAGAAACCCTTTCTCTGTAAATTCTGTGATCTGCTGTGGTAAAAGAGCAGCATCAACCATACTTCTCAATTCCTAGCCTTGCACAGACATGATGTTCTTCAGAGTCAACCACTCTGGCTTGTCTGAAGCCTCCTTCCCAACTGCTAATCACACTTGAGATAAATCCCCACATATCCCCAAGTCTACGGTAGAGTGCACATGTGCCAGGATTGATTTTCCTTATCTTTTAAGACCGACTAAAGTTGACCTGAGAAGAGCAGTGTGCTGGCAAGATTTCTCCAATTCTCTAGACATATTAAGTTGGTAAAATAACTGTGTAGCAAGGTTTGAGTTTGATCAGATATTCATGGCCTGGATTAGATACCAAGTGACTGTGAGCAACCTGGGAAACTGAATGTAGAGCCTCTAGGGGAGCCTAAAAGTAATGAAGTTTCATCTTGTATTAGTCCTACAGGATACAAACCTGCCAGGGCTCAACTCCTCAACCCATAAATCCTCTTATAACCAGAAATAATATTTTCACAGGAAGAAAATGCACATTGCAGGGAGTCCGTAATCTGCAAATAAATCCCCTATGTGGAAGGTTGTAAAGGATTTCCAACCAATCAGAGATCTCTGATTCTGAAATAAGGAGGTGCTACATGTTTTGCTTTGTGTTCTTGGAGAGACTCCTGGAAAGGGAAAGCTGACTTGTGTTGAGATATGAGGAAAGTTGGTTAGTGGGGCATCCATGTGCATTCCACATGACATCAGCAGACCCTTCCCAGAAATTTCATTTTGTCCTAGAGACCATGGAATACAGTGATATCACCTGTGTTGTAGCAACACCAACTGCATTTGGAGAGTCCTTCAATGACCTTATGGTTAAATGAAGAACA
The DNA here is from genome assembly GCF_017639785.1 of Mesocricetus auratus. NCBI lineage: Eukaryota > Metazoa > Chordata > Mammalia > Rodentia > Cricetidae > Mesocricetus > Mesocricetus auratus. The sequence goes on along the minus strand of NW_024429214.1, from coordinate 135,231 downwards.
CGCTTTGAAGACTGGGGAATCTCCCTCGAAGAGAATAAGGAAAGTGGACACAAACCAGAGAAAGTCAGAAGAAAGCTGTCCTTCAGCCTCAGGTTAAACTATAAAAGAAGAAAATCTTCAAAAAGAAGAATACTTAATCCTGGCCAGATGATGTGGATCTCTCTGGAGAAGATTGCCTTTAGTTTGGACTTCAAATAATTGGTCAAGGCCACTTGAAATTCTGTTGGAGTGGTGAAACATCAGCCTTGGTGTTTTGTATTCCTGAAATCGCACCTATGCAAATATATCTTTATGGACAAATACAACCTGCCCTAATGCAGCAGAAAACACACTTTGACATCACTGTTGGGGTGATTGTATTTATTGCTTTTGCTGCTACAGCAGCCATTGTATCTGGGACTGCCATCTCACTGTATGTAATTACAACCAGCACAGTTGATAAACAAGCAGGGGAGGAAACAGAGTCTATCAGCACTCAGAGATGCTTATATGACTTAGTCCAGGCAGGGATTTTAAATCTTTATTAACAAATATCCTTAACCTGTTTGCCTACTCTGATGCATATTTGCATTACCCCTGCCCAAGTTTATAGACATCAATTGGCAAATCAAATTATTAGGATGAACAATATCCAGGATCCTCCACTATCTGGAGAGAACATTCTTTGGTTATCCCAGATGGCAGTCCACTTAATCAATGAATAAGCCAGGACCCCATCTCTAGGCTTAGTACCCATAGGACTTATTATCATTTGCTTCATTTAGCCAAGGTGCCTGTGTGCTAGTATACCCCAGGCTCAATCTTTCACTCTAGGTTCACAGAGAATCCTTCAGCTCAATTATGTTTGATCCTATAGAAAAATTAGGCAGCCAGTGACAGGTGAGAATAAGGGGATGCCAGGCAACCTAAGAAACAGTGTCATAAATCCTGGGTGATAACTCCATTGGCAGGTAAACATGGAAATAACATCCTAGTCAAATGAGAAATAGCTAATTTATATATAAAGAAGGGGGAGTTGTCGAGACCAGTCCCCATGAGTTCTCTGTGAGTCAATTTTCAGCCAACAGGTACATGCTCTTTTCCGTTCCAAGTGTATCCTGTTTTCTAGTCCTGGCTTACTGCCCCAGCCTTGCCCCTGGACATCAACAAAAAGCATAAGGAAAATACTCTTTCCACCTGTGGTTTTACCACTGTGTTGTAAGCCTGTATATAAGACTGCTCCCTCTGTACAATAAAGAAGAGACCTAATAGCACAAATGACCAGACATCTTGCTTTTCATTTCAATGTCCAGGCTTTTGCCCAATATATTATACTTACTCATGGCGGGGTTGCCAAAGATTGCCATTTCAGCTTAGAAGAGGTAAGATCTACTGGCATGACTGATTTGCTTTTCTGACTGTCAGCTTGAAGCATAAACCCCAATGTCTGTTTCTGTGTTGGTAGTCCACTTTACAGAAGTCATCTTCTTTGTAAGGAAGAAGATATAGTTCAGGAGAAGGAGAACTGACATGCATGGTGTGCTTTTCCAGTAACTTTAAATTGTCCAGTTATATTGCTGTTGACAGCATTTGGCCTGTCTGTTATTCCTGCTTTGCCAGACAGAACACTTGTTTTCAGAGGTTAAAATTCTCAGGAAGGATCGAATGTCAAGAGATTTGAATTGCTGTGTGGTGCTATCATTAACATATTTTGAGCCATGAAATAGAACCTAGGTCTTCTGTGGCTCCTGGATTCATTCATAATGAATTAATACAATAATGTAATCTATAAATACAAGCTTGAAAAGGAAGGAGAATGGAGGGACCTGGGGAAAAATCACAAAAATAAATGTTATTTACAAACTTTGGGGTCATAGACTTTATTTTTTTATTTTATTTTCCAGTTTATATTTAGATAAGAAACAAGGTTGCTTCACAAGTCAGTTCCAGGTCCCTCTCCCTTCCCCTCCCCTCATCCAGTGCCCTCCCCAACCCACCCCCGTTATCCCCTCATTCCCCCAGGGAGGGTGAGGCCCTCCATGGGGGTGTCCATAGTCTGTCATTTCATATTCCCCAAGAGTTCAGGGTGAGAGTGCACCTCACATTGTTCTATGGGAGTCCAAAGTCCATGTGTATACTTGGGATGGGTACTGATCTGCTGCCCAAGGCTCAATAGATTACCTAGGCCTCCTCACTGACACTTTTTATGTCTATTTTCTTCTCTCAGTCAAATGGATTTAGAAGCAAAAAACCTGAAGAATATTGTGCTCTTGAAGGCTGTTAAATTGAATACATAATGGAGTTACTTCTCATTAACTAGGAATGTGCCTTTAAAAGAAAGACAGATTGCTTGAAACCTGCTGTTTATTTAGATGTAGAGTGTCTGTTTGTGTACATATTCATGTCATCTTTCCTCAGTTACCCTTCCAAAATTATCAATAGCTTAATTAAACACAATTAAAAGTTTGGAGAAGACCATGTTTAATTCATACATATGTTGTGTTCACTACCAGGTACCTAAATGAACATATGGCATGTATACAAATACGTTGTGCTCTACAGATGTAAGCCAAGGCAAATGGTTGCAGTAACCAGAGTGAATGTGATTTGGTAAGGCAAGTGGGTGCTTGTGCAATGTGTCTATCTTTCAGTAGGCAGAATGTTAAGAAGACACTGCCTGTAGAAGCTGCCTTATAGGACTCTGCCAACACCTGGGTGTGTTGGTGGTATGATTTGTGCAACATATTTTCTCCCAATAATTCCCAAATACCATTAGTTCCATGTTTCATTGTGGTATGGAATCAATGATTTGTTCCATCTTAAATTGTGTGACTGTAGTAAATAACTTTGATATAACTTAACTATATTGGTCAAACGCCAGATATGTCCACATGTCCAGAAACCACCTTTAATGTCCATATTGCTTTCCTTTCCATCATGATAACAATGGAGTGGATCTCTGAAATTGTAATTAAGACCACACGATTAAATATTTCCTTTATAATAATGGCTGAGTTTATGCTGACACTTCATAGCAATGAAACCCTAGCCACTCATCCTGCTCATTTTCCTCCCAATGGCCAGCCCTCCCCTGCAACTCCTGAAGATTCTACAGGTACAGGCACAATCCATACCAGTCAGAAGGACAGCAGACTCCAAAGGCCAAGTACAACACATAAAGGTCAGAAGATCAAAAATATATGCTGAATTTACATATTCAATCTCCCACAGACCTCAGGTAAAAAAAAACCTACTGGACATGGATACATGCCTCTCACCAAAGCATCTCAATCCAGAAGACAATGAATGAAAGGCACTCACGCAACAAAAACAACACAATAAACAATACTCATACCTATAAGCATATTAAACCCAGAGGAATAAATGCCAATGTAAAAATATATAAAATTTAATGGTTGTCAAGGTGGCACAAATAGAACACAATAAACCCAAAACAGTATGACCTGAACAGTACAACAAAGTTTATGTAAAATAAAACAACTTTAACCACATTATGAATGTGATAGAGGCACTTAGGTAGGAAATGAAAAAATTTCTTAAAAGTTGCGGAAAATGTAAATAAAAATGGAAAAAATATATAAATTCCTCAGTGAAAGTCAAACAATCAAACGGTTGAATTAAACGTTACAAGACTTGAAAACTGAAAGAAAATGAATAAAGAAAACATTAATTGAGGCAATTCTGAAAATGAAAAATCTGGCTAAAACCACAGGAACTACAAACATAACCAACAGAATATAACAGGCAGAAGATAGAATGCTTGACATGGATGATGCAACTGAGGGAATACATGTTTCTCTGATTTCTTACTGAGCCCATTTATCTTCTGTATATGGTAGGTTTGCTAATTTTTGAGTTCATTAGGTATCATGCCACTTTGCTGAAGGTGTTTATCACGTGTAGGAATTGTAGGGAGATATCATGTACCTTCAGCTCACCATGACCCACAGTTACATAGGAGAATCAGGGATAATAGAAGGAAAAAGTAGGTGGGTGCTCTCTCTCTCTCGTGGTTGCTGGCCATGTTTCAGATAGCAGAAAATTTCCCATTTTCTCATATAAGTGATTTCTTTCTTTAATAAAGTATCCCAGACACTCCTTATCCCATTACATTGTTACCTTTATAGCTGGTGTTTGGAGTTCCCTGGTATAATTTTTCAGTTCACTTATGTAAAGTATCTTATCATCTACAAACAGTGAAAGTTTGATTTCTTCCTTTCTAATTTGTATCCTCCAGATCTCCTTTTGTTTTCTAATTGCTCTAGCTTGAACTTCAAGAACAATATTGGAGAAATAATATGGAGAGAGTAGACAGCTTTGTCTTCTTCCTGTTCATTAAGATATTTGTTATTTCTTGCATTTTTTTGGTTTGTCTTTTCCTCCTTTTATTGCATTTTTGTTTGTTTTTCTTCTATTTATTTAAGGCATTTTCTCATTTCCTCTTTGATGGTCTCTATCATCTTTGTAAAGTAGTTTTTAAGTTCATTCTCTTCTGTGTCATAAGTGTTGAGCTGGTCAGGTCTTTCTGGTGTAGAGACCATAGACTCTGCTGGCATCTTATTGGTCTTTCTGTCATTGAAGATGATCTTGTACTGTAGTGTTCCCATCCCTTCTTCCAGTGGATGCTGGTGCTGTCTCTCACTCTCCTGGCAGATGGATACAGGTTCCAGGTCCACTCCTACTGAGTGCAGGCAGGTCCCATGTTCCAATGGCTCTCAGATGTGTGCAGGCCAGTCTAAGTAAATTGTTGTAGATTTCATGAGATAGAAATAATGATTAAGATTTTTGAGCCATGCTTTAGATATAAGACACAATATGGCAAAATTCATTAAGTAGTGTGACTTATTGAATTCTATGTAAGACAGGGAAATTGGCATTGAAAAAATTACAAATAGTATAAACTTCAATTATTCAAAAATTTACATGACCTAATTTTCTTAAATGAACATTTTCTTGTCATTGACATAATATATAATCATTAAAATATTTAATTCATTATCTTGGACATTGGTGTACTGTCAATATTCATATATATATTCATCATAGGTCTTGACTATAATAAACATGGAATTGACAATATGAACAAAACTGTTATCAAACATTTATTCTCAGGTGAAAATGTAATCCAACAGTTATTTCAAAATATTTTGTCACAGATTAAATGAATTTGTACTAGTATTTATGTAAATTTCATTCTATGGAATCTCCTCGGTCAGCATCCTCTAACAGTCTGTACTTTCCAAACATCTGGATTTTGGCAGTCTAGTTTATTAGTGTATTGTAAAACCCCTACCTATTTCCAAATATCCAGAATCTATAATTGATATTTTGTTTCCTTATCAAAGCAAATAAATAGGAATATAAATCTAATGAAATATCTAGGAATTGTTATTGTTCTTAAACTATAAACAGTAGCAATAAGCAATCATATTCGATTTGATGAATAATACATAATTGAAGTCATCTACTCAGCAGTACTAAGTTGAGAGGAGGAAAAATTAAACTGCTTATGAACATGAATATCTGAAAACACCTAATCAATATAATAGTGTTACCATGGAACTAGAAAATAACAAAAAAGGAAAAATAACATTTCCTATTACCAGCATTTCTCAACTTATTAAAATTTTTAACTGAAATTCTTGAGACAAACTATAATTCCTACACACTTATATCTTCCTTACTAAGATACATTTCTTTGATATCACTTTTTTGTATTTTAAATCTATTGTCATGAGCTCATGGAATCTAACATGAGGGACTGCTACACATAGTCTTCTGCTATATTAACATGAATAAAATAGATATACTAACTTATAAGTTACTTTTTTGGGGGCAATTGAATTAATATTTACTTGAATAATTCTATACATATCTTAAAGCATTATTTTTTATTTAAAAGAAAATACTATCAAAATATGTTTCATATATAACAATACAAGAACACAAATATACATTTGTACTTAATTATTAAAATATCAAGCTTAGTTAAAACTAGAAGGTTTTAAAACTGTTTTCTCAAATAGAATTACATTAAATATAATAAATACAGTTTTAGACTGATTGTTAAGGATGCATTGTAATATCAATTAAAATATTGTAAGTAGCATTCCATCAGGAAAAATATAACTTAACCAATTTTACATTAACTCTTCAGTGCCAACAAGGCTGGTGACCAGAGTTAACAACAGAATCTTCATTTTGTTGCTTCTTGGTTTTCAGCTTCTTAAGAAATTCTCAGTTGCTTGGTTTTTATAGAGGTTATAATTTAAAACATATTTTATATATTTCCATTTTTGGATCAAATGCAAAGTGTGGTTTACTTTGGAAGCTTTCTTGTTTTGTTCGCCAGAGCTTCCTATTTAGCAGTCTGTCCAGGACTTAGACTGACATTATCGCATTTTGTCAGTGACATTTTCATGCAGGAATACATGGACTGTTGTGGATTATTGGCACGTGAATGAGGAAACACATTATATAGTTTTTAAGGACACTGATGAATCTCTACTCTTTAGAATTTTGCTGTATAATTCATATGGCAGTTCAAATTTCACCCTTTACATTGCTAAGCTTTGTTTTTATTTGCATCATTCCTAATTCATAGTTTCTGAGAAATAACTTTGGTAGTTGCTCTGCTAAATGGACCTAACACTGAACTGAATTCCCCAATGAGGGGGAGGAATCCTATCATGATTTAAACAATTGTCTACAGAAGCAACTTTTAATAAGGAGAACTACTTACTATGTACACTGTGAAGATCAGTTTTCCAGATAGTCCATTTAAGAACTTCTTATCCTCCTTGATGAAACACACAAATTATAATGGCGTTCAACATGAAAGAATATAAACTTTATATTTAGACAATTTAAATATACTATAGTGGTTTTTCTAATTTTGAATTTTTATATAAGTTTGAATGAATTAGAGACAATCTCATTTTACAAATCAATCGAGTCCCCTCTCCCTCCCATCCTGTCAAGCATCCCACTGACCACCACATCCCATACCCATTCCATTCCCCAGAGACTTTGAGGCCTTCCAGGAGGGATCATAGAAGTCTGTCATATTATTTGGAAGAGGGCCCAAGCCCTCCTCTGGGTATTTATACTGTGAAAGCATCTATACAAGTAAAATGGGCTCCCAATGTACGTTTGTGCACAAAGGATATATCCTGGTTCCACTGTCAGAGGGGCCATAGACTGCCCAGAAATCCTATCTGCCACAAATGGTCAGGGGCCTCAGATTGGTCCTATGTTGGTCCGCAGCTATCATACTGAGCTTTGAGTTCCCACTTGCTCAGGTCAGCTGTTTCTATAGGGTTTCTTAGCCCCTTTGTTCATCACTCCTCCCTCTCTGCAACTGGACTGCTGGAGTTGGGCTCAGTGTTTAGTTATTTGTCCCTAATCCAGCTTCCATCAGATACTGGATGAACGCTCCAGGATATCATATAAAGTAGTTATTGATCTCATTAGTGGGAAAGGACAATTAAGGTATCCCCTAACCTGCTGCTTAGATTCTTAGGTGGGGTTGTCCTTATGGGTCCCTGAAGATTTCCCTAGTGCCAGATTTCTCTTTAACCTATAAAGATTCCGTCCATTAAGGCATTATTTTCCTTGCTGTCTTTCTCTGCTGTTTTTACAACTTGAACTTTCTGATCCTCTTGTTCTCCTCCTCCCTACCAATGCCCCATCCTCTTTCTCTAACTTCCTCCATGCTCCCCCCCAATCTATTCTCCCAACTGACTCAAGAGTATTTTTCCCTTTCAACTTCTTTGTGGTATCAATGTGTTTATCTCTTAGGGTCCACCTTGTTTCCTAGCTTCTCTGGTGATGTGGATTGTAGATTGGTAATCTGTTGCTCTATAAATGATATCCTTTTATGAGAGAGTAAATATCATGTTTGTCTTTTTGTGTCTTGTTTATCTCACCCAGGATGGTTTCTCCTAGTGACATTCATTAAGGATTTCAAGATTTATTTTTTTGATGGAAGTTATCCTTCTGTGTATATGTTTTTCTTTATGGTTAATGAATAAAATACTGTTTGGCCAATGAGGCAGAATCTAGGTAGGACAAGGAGATTCGGAGAATTCTGGGAAAGATAGGCAGAGGGAGATTGTCACACAGTTGACATGTAAGAACCTGGAAGAAAAAATACACCAGTAAGATAAGATCATGTGGAAATACTTAGGTTAATAGAAATGTATTAATAAGTAAGACACAATTAGCCAAAAGAGTCCCTAGTCATCGATGCACAGTTTTATAATTAATATAGTGTGTGTGTGTGTGTGTGTGTGTGTGTTTGTGTGTTTGTTTCAAACTAATAAGGGCATGAGGAACTGGTGGGACAAGAAAATTCAGTTACTTTTTTTCACAGAGTAGTACTACATTGTAAAAATGTGCCCCATTTTCTATATTCTTTCTTGGATTGGAAGCATTTATGTTTCTTCAAGGTTCTGGCTAATACAAAGATACTTAATGAAAATAGTTAAACCAATATCCTTGTGGTATGAATGTGTATCCATTGGGAATATGCCTAAGAGTGGAATTGCTGAATCTTGAGATAGACTGATACTTATTTCCCTGAGAAACCACCATTCATATTTCCAAAGTGACTAGACAAGTTTGTACTACCACCAGCAGTGGAGGAGTGTTCCCCTTTCTCCCAATCCTCTACAGCATAAACTTTCCTTGGTGTTTTTGATTTTAGCCATTCTGGATGGTGTAAGATGGTATGTCAGAGTTGTTTTGATTTGCATTCCCCTTGAAGCTGAGGATGTTAAGCAATATCTTATGTGTCTTCCAGCAATTTTAGCTTCCTCTATTGAGAATTCTCTACTTAGTTCTGTACTCCCTTTGTCATTGGATTATTTGGTATTTTGATAGTTAGATTTTTTATTTATTTGTATGTTATGGAAATTGTTCCTCTGTTTATTCTGGGGTTGGTGACGAAATTTCCCATTATGTAGATGCGATTTTGTCTTGTTGACTGTGTCTTTTGCCTTACAGATGCTTCTCAGTTTCAGGAGGTCCCATTTTTAATTATTGATTTTAGTGTCTGTACTACTGGTGCTATGTTCAGGAAGCTACCTCCTTTACCTATTCATTCAATGGTACCTCCAACATTCTCTTCTATGAGCTTCAGTGTGGCTGGAATTATGTTGAGGTATTGATCCATTTGGACTTGAGATTTGTGTATGGCAATAGAAATGGATATATCTGCAGTCTTCTACATGCCAGAATCCAGTTATGCCAGCACAATTTGATAAAGATGCTTTGTATTTTCTATTGTAAAATTTTAGCTTCTTCATCAAAGTAAGATATTTGTAGATGTGTGCATTAATATCAGGGTCTTCAGTTTGATTCCTTTGATATACCTGTCTGGTTTTTTGCCAGTACAAAGCTTTTTTCAGGACTATAGGTCTATGCCAGATATTGTAGTGAGGGATGTTGATGGTTCCTGATATTCCTTAACTGTACAGAGTTGCTTTGGCTATCCTGGGTTTTATGCTTTTCCATATATGGTGGAGTATTGTTCTTTCAAGTTCTGTAAAGGCACAGGCAGGTGTTTTGATGTGGATTGCATCTGTAGTTTGCTTTTGGCAAGATTGGCACTTTTACTATGTTGATACTACCTATACAAGAGCATGGGAAATGTTTCCGTTTTCTGGTATCTTCTTTAATTTCTCTATGTAAAACTCAAAGTACTTGTCATACAAGTCTTTCACTTGTTTGGTAAGGAGTTACCTCAATTTTTTATGTTTTTTATGTCCATTGTAAAGTGTGATGTTTTCCTGATTCTGTTCTAAGTCCATTTATTATCTGTATATTGAGAGCTACTTATTTTTTTGAGTTAACTTTGTATCCTGCTGCTTTGCTCTAGGCTTTCCCTGGTAGAGGATTTTGGGGCCACTTATGTAAACAATCATATCATCTGCAAATATGGAATGTTTGACTTCTTTCTTTTCAAATTGTATCCTTTGGATCTCCTTTTGTTGTTTTATTTTTCCAGCTAGGAGTTAAAGGAAAGTATTGAAAAGATATGGAGATAGTTATAGCCTTGTCGTCTTCCTGATTTTAGAGGAATGACATTGAGTTTCTCTCCATTTGGTTTCATGTTGGCTGCTGGTGTGCTGTTTATTTTTTTTATTATACTTAAGTATGTTACTGTTATGTCTTAACTCTTCAAGACCTTTATCAAGAGGGCAGTGTTGTATGTTGTAAAATGCTTTCAGAGTATCCAGTGAGAAGATCATGGTGTTTAATTTTTCAGATTGTTTATATAGTGTATTACATTCATGGATTTTCATATGAAGAACCATCCCTGCATCACTGGGATTGAAGACTGCTTGTTAATTGTGGATAACATTTTTGATGTGTATAGGTTCGATATGCCATCATTTTGTTGAATATTTTTGCATCAATTTTCATGAGGGATATTGATCTGTAGTTCTATTTCTGTAGTTGTGGCTATGTGTAGTTTGTGTATCAAGGTTAATTGCTGCCTCATAAATAGAATTTCAAAATGACCCTTCTTCTCCAGTGTGGAACAATTTGAGGATTATTAGTATTCACACTTCTTTGAATTTCTGGTAGAATTCTGCACTGAAACCATCTGGCCCTAGGCTTTTTGGTTAGGAGACTTGGATGACTGCTTTGATCTCATTATCTTTTCTTGATGTAATTTTTATAGGTGATAACTATTCAGAAGACTGTCCAGTTTCCATAAATTTTCCAATTGTTGGTATAACAGGTTTTCAAAATATGACCTCATGTTTCTCTGGATTTATAAATTTATAGTTGATATATTTTTTAAATACATTTTGTTTTTTGAGACAGAATTAGTCTCTGTAGCCATGACTGTCTTGGAACTCATTCCATAGGTCAGAATTGCCACCAAGTCATAGATATCAGCTTGCATCTGACTGCTAAATGCTAGGATTAGTGTCTTGAGCCAAAGCCCAGTAGTACCAGATTTTTATTCAAAGTATTTGATTATGGTTTGTCCTCCAAAATTCCTCCAAGATCTTCTCCATTTTCTGACCAATGAACTCACATCCTTCGTTTCTTTCATTAAGAGAGTATTTTTGAGGAATCAAAAGGAATGAGAGAATATCAGCTTTTAGTTCAGTCCTTTCTGTTATGGTATCTTGTTCTTCAGTTTGTCCTTGTCAAAGATGTCTTCACAGATGCATCATAAACCAAGTGCCAGGTGATTGCAGATCGAATAAAGTGGTTTACCAATTTTAAATAATTACTGGCATTTCTTGTGATTTTGTAACCTAAATTTCCTAAAGACTCACTATCTTGCCTGCCCCATTACTCTCTGCGTATTTATATCCATTCCTACTTCTGATTTGTTACATTTGAATGATTTTAACGTTATTCAGTCCTTCTGTAATTGCAACCCATAATAACTGACATTGTGATTATCCCCGTGATACAGCTTTTGAAGAAATGAGAGTAATCCCTTAAGTCGAAAAATGTGTTCCGATTTTAATCAATTCCATCTTGAGCAGTTAAGAAGATAATAAATTTTTGCCTTAACATGACTCCATTCTTTAACTTTAGTTTTGTTTTAATTTTGTGTGTTCTTTTTTAGTGTGCATCCTGAGAAGTAGAACAGACATGAAATTCGGAAGAAGTAACCATCTAGGTGTATTTGGAAGAAGAAAAGGTATACAATTATAATTCATTTTGTGAAAACAGGAAAGTACAATATATAAATTTTAAAGTTTTTTTTTACTAAACAGAATTTTATTAAATACAATTTTGCTACATCTTGAAGTTGTGAAAAGGCTCACAATTGTTGATTTGGCTTCTTTGTGTGTTTTTTTGATTTTAAGTCACGACTGACATTTATTTTGGCCTATTTTCTCATGAGTGACCTATATATGTTTGTTTGAGGACTTCTGCCTTTAAGCCTGACCTTCTTATTGACATAACAATTCATGTGCCAGTCAAGTCTCTTAGATCTCACATTGCTGAACACCCTCATAAAATTAGATGAGCCTCCTGTGGACTGTAAAAAGCAACTAATTCACAAGGTTAAGATAAATGTTACCTGTGAATTAAAGATTTTTTTTCTTCATCCTTCTGAAAACACAGTTCATCAGCTGAAAATTATGGTACTCATTAATTGCTGCTTGTCTTATTTCTATTTGCATTAGTGGCAGGTGTTCTTACTATATTATCTTTTAGTCTGTGGTAGCTATGGAAGACTCACATGATTACAAAGCAGTGTCATTTTTTATTCCTATAAGTTAGGCCGCTTATGTCAACTCATCATGATCAGAGTATATTTTGCCTTGGAAGACTTCAAATTTATGTCAGTAACAACAAGATGATTCCATAGCTCAGTATATTATTTTCCATAGAAATGAGACAGAAGATGTCATCTGTCACTTCTCATATTTTAACAGTCAGCATTCATTTTTAAAAAGCCTTCTTAAATTCATTCCTGTCAAGGCACAAGTTCTCTAATTAGACAAATTATAGTTTCACAATCTATTAAGGATCCATGAAGCTCTATACAGTATCAAGATTTTCCCTTTCTTCCTTACTATTAAGTGTTTGAACCACAAAATTATCTTTTGTTAATTTTCTTTCACAATTCTTTCCTATTTAAACTTTTTCTATAAAATCAGAGATTAGCCTGGAGGACATCTATTGGAGCAACTTGCATTTGCTTTATTCTACCCATATATGGTTGTGTTGTTTCTTCAATGATAAAATTACTGATGGACAGCATGTGTTGATAAACGTATTGTGCACTATGTAACAGTCCTGATTTTACATATTTTATTCTATGTATAAGTGAAAAGGGAAAAAAGGGAAAAGATTACATTTGTGGAATAAAAAATGCCTTTTATTTTCCATTATTTAAAAATTACTTCATGTAATTTGTTCTGCAGATAACATTACAAAATCAATAAGAGGTGTGAGGTAAAATGACTTTCATACCAGCACTTTCAAAGAAGAATGATGGAGAGATGGAACACAAATATTTCCATTCAAATTAGCAGTTTACTGTCAAGGCAGTTGTATATGAGAATGTTGAAATTTGCATTTTCTCTTATGGTTTTCATATTAAAAACTTTGGAAATGTACATCAAATTATACAGAGACATTTTTATGATTAACTGCTATTGATCTATCAATTTATTTTACTAGTTGGATAAGTTCATCATTAGGATTTCTACAGATATGCCATTATACATCTTATGTTAACTATAGGGTCCTTGGGCTCAAAGAAACATGGTACAGATGGAAGTATGCAACAACTAGTTAAATATAGGATTCAGAGTCTCAGCTCCTACAAATAAGAAGGTATGATCCTTTTCAAGGACCAAATAATTACTCTCCCTGTCCTGTGTTTATACATGTATGAAACTGAACATTTTACATTGCATATGAAAACACATATTTTAAGTGAAGTGTAAATAAAGTTTTCAATTTTTTCTAATTTTGAAATGAGACTACATGTGTTTTATTTTATATGGTGTATGTTAATAATATTTTTCACTCCCATGTTCTTCCTACTTCACTTTCTATTACTCAAGTAAATCAAATGAAAAATATGGCAATCATTAATTGTTGCTTGACTTATTTCTCTTTGCATTAGAGACAGGTGTTTCTCCTATAGTGCCTTCTAGTCCATAATAGGTATGGAAGCTTCACATGAATAGAAAGCATTGTCAATTTTTATTCTTATGGGTTGGCATCTTATTTCAGCTCATCATGAGAAGAGCATCATGTTTTGCCTTTGAGGACTTCAAATTTATGACAGTAATAAAAAGATGGTTCCATTCCTCAGTCTATAATTTTCCACAGCATTGAAACATATAATTTGCCACTTTTTATATTTTATCAGTGAGCCTTCATTTTCTAAAAAAAATAAGCCTTATTAATTTTATTCATGTCAAAGTCATATTCCTTAATTAAATGAATTATGTTCTTACAAGGTATTAAGGCAATAAGAAGCTCTACACAATATCAGGATTTTCCCTTTCTTCATTATTAAGTGTTTGATGTGAAACATTACCTTCGTTATGTTTCCTTCACACATTCTTACTTATTTAAACTCTTTCTGTTCAATCAGAGATGAGCATGGAGGACATCTATTGAAGCAACATACATTTGCTTTATTCTACCCATATATGGATGTGTTTTTCCTTAAAGGTCAAAATTACTGATGTTGGCCTTGTGTTTAAAAATGTAATGTGCATTATCAAACTTCCCTGCTTTTGCATATTTTATTGCATATATAAGTGAAAAGGAAAAGAAAAAGAACAGAATATATTTGTGAAATAAAAGTGTCTTTTTGAACTAAAATTTAAAAAATATTTCATGTAGTTCATGCTGTAGTTTATATTACAAAATTGATAAAAGTTGTGAGGTGACATGACATTAAGACCAGCACTTTCAAAGAAGAATGTTGGAGAGTTGAAACACAATTTTTTCCATTTAAATTAGCAGTTTTCTGACAAGGCAGTTGTATAGGAGAATGTTGAAATTCTCATTGTTCCTTAGACTTTTAATATTGAAAACCTTGGAAATATATGTAAAATTATACACAGACATGTTTATGATTAACTGTTATGTATGCATTTAATTATTTAACTAGTTGGATATGTTCACCATTAGGATTTCTACAGATAAGCCAGTATACATTTTATGGTTAACTACAGGGTCCTTGGACACAAACGAAGTTAGTACAGATGGAAGTTTGCAACCAGCAGTTAAATATAGGATTCAGCGATTCAGCTCTGTACAAACTAGAAGGTATGATCCTTTTCAAGGACTAAATAATTATTCAACCTGTCTTAGTTTATATACATATGAAGCTGAAATTTCTACATTTCATAGGAAAGCAGATATTTCAAGTAAAGTATAAAAAAAGTCTTCAATTTTTTTACACTTTTTGAAATGAGAATACAGGTGTTTTATTTCAAATGGTATATGCTAATGTTTACATTACTCCCAGAACACATCCCATATTCTTCCTACCTTTCCACCATCCACGTTCTTTTATTCTCTCATTAGAAACAACACATGCATAATAATAATATGGGTAAATGTTAAAAATGAGAATACAAACAAGAATAGTAGTATAAAGACAAAAATATCCCAAAGGGAAGACAATATAAAGACCATGAGAAACATAGAAATCCCATAAAAATGCACAACTGGAAATGATAATTCAGAGATTCATGAAAGGTAAAAATAAATATTAATAATGTACAATGAAATTTTTAAAAAGATGCATATAAGAAGCCTAGCAGCAGATGGCCAACAAAAGTGAACACAATGGCATTTTCAAACTTTCCTATTGAGTTAATTTCTTAATCTTCCCTTAATCTTCCAGGCGTTTGTTAGCCAAAACTGCCATCCGGCTTGCAGTGTCAAGAGTAAACACACCTGAGCAGTTTGTTGTTATTTGGATAGAAACATCTGCTACCAAGGCCAAAATATCCTATAGCCACAAAACTATAGACTTAAATGCGTAAGAACAGTTTTGAACTCTCTGACCATTAGTCAACATGAAATGGAACCAAACTTTATGGGCTTCAACAGACTATCCTATCCATAATAGGACATATTGACACCTTGATTAAGAAATCCATCATACATAGTAGTGAATGAGCAAAATCTGTTATATGAGATAACTAGAATCTCAAAATTTCTAACAACTAATCCCACAAGGTAACAGATACCTTAAAAAGCAACTAGATTTCAATTTCGCAACAAACTCAAAAGTTAATAACAAGAAAATTGACACCAGATGTTACTTGTAAATATGGAAAAAATATTTGTGCAAATGCTTACTGAAGAAAACACCCTGAGCAATAACTCTTATATCAGTGTTAAATATTTTGTACACTTACTCATCTAATTTAAAGTAAAATATTGAAGTTCTACTGTTTTAAATTTACTCTAGGAGTGGACTCAAGATTCTGGTAATAAGATTTTACAATGTTATTCTCATCAACTATTGCTTGAGAAAAACATGACAGAAATTTGATAAAACCAAACTAATGAGTGTTACTAAATCCAGTCAAATTTGGAATTCTTCATGATGCCACAGACATGAAGGTTAAGATTCTGTACTGATAACAGAATGGGAACCTTTATTATAAACTCTATACGGGCAATTTTGTTCATAAATTCCTCTTAGGGATGTAAACAGAATACTTAAAACCATGCAATTACTTTTTTGAGGGTGGGTAGTTATGAAAGTATTTCACTGTGCAACTGCTTTTGTTGTCTTCAAAATAGTGCTGTAGAAAAGCATAGAGATCCACCTGCCACTGCCTCCTGTGTGATGGCATTAAAGAATTACACCACCACTGCCTGGTTTAAATGAAGCAATACTTTACAAGTTATTTCATATATTTATAATGTTTAATATATTAAAATTGATTTTAACTCTAATAATGATAAATTCAGGTTTTTTAATATCATGATTCTGCTTGTTCAAGGAAGAGATGTGGTGTGAATTAGTGATGCATAACTTTAATATCAGTACTCAGTAGGCAGAAGAAGGATAGGCCCCAATGTTACCTTAAACAATTATTACTGAAATAATAAAACAGAAAAATTTTGCTTATTATTATATTTTATAACTCACAAGACTATTGGTAAATGGTTATTTTAATATTTACATCAGTGAAAGATGAAAATGTATTGTAACATTTACCACATGTTGAATATTTTCATGCTTTTATTCAACATTTGAAAATTCATAGGAATGAAAAATTATTAATGAAAATGGAGAAAGTCTTTCCAATTACAAGATTTAGCTAAAACTGATCTGAAAATGAAATTCACAGATAAATGAAAATTATCACCAAATTTTATCCCAGAGATGGCAAGTAGAGAAGGTATCTTCAGTTTAGCTGATGCACTCTTTCCTAAAAATTTGAAACCCAACAAAGAAAAAAACTAGGTCATGACTGGAACATTCTATCAACTAATTATGCTCTCAGCGAACCAGCTTGGGCAGAAATTATGAGAACATCTGAGCTGGTTCATTTTTAGGATTTTTAGAATTCTCTGAGGTGAAGATGAACATATTTGTTGCTGCCAATTTTCTCTTAATGTCTTTTTGAAAAGACTAAGTACATCTCAAAGCCGATATTCACTAAGAAATTCATTCAGTGTCTATGCTTTTGATGTTGACCAATCCAAGTAATAGATGATTCTGAAATCAAGGTAAACAACTGAATAAGCTTCTTCAGTGTTGAAATAAACAGAGTTATCTCCCAATTAAAGTCATCGCAATATTCTCTTTCAATGTGTGTGCACTTAAACCACACATGATTGATACTGTATTTCATGTATATAGAGACAATGGATATCCTAATTTACAAAACATTTTGGAATATGACACATTTTTGATTCATAAAATCTAGTGAGTCTTTCTCCAAGATTTATATCATTTGGTATCCTTCCTGTCATTTTGGAGTTTTTCTTGAAAGACAGTGAGTTTAACTGTCCTTAGACAAGTTAATATCAATCACAGTTTTCTTCCTCTATAATTACTCCATCTTCACAGAATTCTACTACTTGTTTGATAATTTTATTTAATCCTTCCTCAGGTGAAGGAGAAGGGATTGACATAACCTATATATAATCTAGAAGAAACTGGAAATCCATCGTCATTAATATGTTCTCTCTACCCTGGAACTCAAGCCCTTTATTGATTTCAAGATACCATCCTAGAATCTGAGTTGAAATATAGTTAATCATTTTGTTTGATGTAAATCCCACTAGGGATGAACTGCAAGCTTTTTTATATTGTGAACTTCATTGCTTTATATTTTAAGTTGATTATCCCTTCATTTAAGTGTTCCATTTTTAAGTCATTAATAGCATAATCATGCAGAGGCGTAACTTTCTCTATAATAATTTTTGTTTCTATTTGATTATTTAAAAATATTTCTCAGTTTCTATACCAATTCCAAGGCCTGCTACCTTTCTCTCTCCTGCTCCCAGCTCTCCTACTTCCCATTCCCCATCCACTCATCATAGGTGGTAAGGCCTTACATGAGGATTCAACAAAAATTGGCATACCAAGTTGTTGAAGCACCAAGACCCTCCTCTCTTTATCAAGGCTGAAGAAGTATCTAACCATATGTAATGGGTTCCAAAAAGCCACTTCTTTTTCTTGGGTTATGTCTTGATACCAATGACAGGGCTGCCCCAGCATATCAATCAAGTCACATAACTGCCACCCAGATTCAGAGCGTATGGCTTGGTCTCAGGTTCTCCAGTTTTTATTCCATAGTCTTTGAGGTGCCACTGCATTGAATCACCAATCTCTGTGATTTTTCCCACATGTTGTGATCTTTCTTAATCTGATAGATGTGTTCATAGTTATATCAACATTCTATGTCATTCTTTCTGAACAAGTGTGAGATTTCAATTATTCTGTGTATATTCACATGTGACATCACTTTATCAAAATTTCTGTGTTACTGTCTTACATATAGAATGTATGTAACAATATGGTTATTAGTAAGTTTGTTGTAGTAAACTGGCAATGGTACCACACCACAACTAATATTTCAAACTTTAAGTTTCTGTTTATGTAAAAATATTTCTTAGTAAATGTTTAGACCACTTTACACATAGAAGTTGTGCTTTTCATTATTAGGTTTTCAGATTGCTTCATAATTTCATGGGCCAAGGCCTGTTCTTGATGTCAATTTCCTCTGATACCTTTCGAGCTGGTGACTACCTTAATAAAGCATGCCTGAAATTATGGTTATTCTTCATGAATTTCCACTTCCAGGTAGGGTTAAATTCAGCTATCCAAGGGTAATGTGATAGGTCACTCTATAAATAATATCTGCAGTGATTTTCTTTCCTCTCATTTACAATTGCATTTTATGCCCTTTGTTTGAAGGAATATCAGCTAGTGATTGACTGTTTTCTTAAATAAATTGGAATGAAAAATGAGTCAATTATCTTACACATGTCTTCATGTACGTTCTTGAGGCTGAGAAGAATGAATTTGTTATTGTTTTATTACCTGAAAACATTTAGAATGACAAAAGTTATGGTACCAAGCTGACAAATATGTTGAATATATCTGTCTAATAATAATGGTATGTTTTAAGCATGTCAACATAATTTTTCCTTTGTAGATTTTACTGCTGAAGGAGGAAAGAATGAGTCATAATTATCATTCTTTATGAATGAATTTAATGATGAGAAAACCCTGCCCTCCTTTCCCAAATGATTACCTTGTACTCCACATTTGTGACATTTCCCTTGGATGTCTGTAGATTGTTACTTAACTAAAATAAACATATTTTTTTTTCAGAGTTGATTGATATTTTTATTTTGTAGTCATCAACATTAAGATTGCCATAAAATATGTAGTACAAAGTTGCAGAAGCTTGTTAAGGGTCATTTCAAAAATTGCCAGAAATTCTGTCATACACCCTAGCCAAAATTCACTGAGCATTTTTTTATAAAACTCTATTACCTCAAATAGCAATTTTTAAAAGTAAACATCCTAATGCAATACAATCAAAAAATAAAATCATTTGATACTGAAATGCTGAGGAATGTTTTCCATAATTAAACAACATGATTTCCTAAGAGCCTAAAATACTGTATGTACAGTAAAAAACAGTATAATTCCTAACATAAAATACTATCAACATTTGTTGGTGATGCATTGGTGTGACGATAAGTGCAGTACAAGGAGTGTCTGTGGTCAGACCTAGGTTATAATGAAGTTTCACTAAGCAACGTGAGCAAATGCTATAAGAAATATGTAGGATTCATCATGCATTTGATTTTAGATTAATTTTTGTCACTTCATATCCAATAACCTTTTACTATTGCCAAAGTTCTTTTTTTTTCCTGTAACATTTTTTTATTAATTTTTTTTATTTTCCATTTTAAATTTAGATAAGAAACAAGGTTGCTTCACAAGTCAGTACGAGGTCCCTCTCCCTTTCTCTCCCCTCCTCCCGTGCCCTCCCCCCATCCCCCCCCGTTATCCCCTCATTCCCCCAGGGAGGGTGAGGCCCTCCATGGGGGTGTCCATAGTCTGTCATTTCATATAGGGCAGGGCCTAGACCCTTCCCCAAGAGTTCAGGGTGAGAGTGCACCTCACATTGTTCTATGGGAGTCCAGAGACCGTGTGTATAATTGGGATGGGTACTGATCTGCTGTCCAAGGCTCAATAGATTACCTAGGCCTCCTCACTGACACCCAGATTCAGGGGGGTCTTGATCAGTCCCATGCTGGATTCCCAGGCTGATGCCTGGGATTCAAGAGTTAACCTTTGTCTGGTCAGCTGTTTCTGGGGGTTCAACCAGCCCAGTCTTAATCCATTTGATCATCAGTCCTCCCTCTCTGATACTGGCTTTCTTGAGTTCAGCTCAGTACTTAACCAGCCAGTAAATGAAGTTTCTGTTTCCCAGACTCTCTGGCAATACGATTGTAGGCTGGCACTCCCCAGATCTATGTCTAAAATCCATATATGAGAGAGTACATGCCATGTTTCTCTTTTTGTGACTGGGTTACCTCACTCAGGATGGTTTCTTCTAGTGTCATCCATTTGCCTGCGAATCTCATGATTCCATTATTTTTTTCTGCTGAATAGTACTCCATTGTGTAGATGTACCACATTTTCTCTATCCATTCTTCGGGTGAGGGACATCTAGGTTGCTTCCAAGTTCTGGCTATTACAAATAAAGCTGCTATGAACATAGTGGAACAGACCTCTTTGTTATATGAATGGGCATCTTTTGGATATATGCCTAAGAGTGCAGTTGCTGGGTCTTGTGGTAGGTTTATTCCCATTTTTCTGAGGAATCTCCATACTGCTTTCCAAAGTGGCTGAACCAGTTGGCACTCCCACCAGCAATGGAGGAGTGTCCCCCTTTCACCACATCCTCTCCAGCATAAATTGTCATTGGTGTTTTTGATTTTAGCCATTCTGACAGGAGTGAGACGGTATCTCAGAGTTGCTTTGATTTGCATTTCCCGGATGGCTAAGGATGTTGAGCACTTTCTCAAGTGCCTCTCAGCCATTTTAGACTCCTCTATTGAAAACTCTCTATTTAGTTCTGCAGCCCACTTCTTAATTGGGTCCTTTGCTGTTTTGGAGACTTGTTTCTTGAGTTCTTTGTAAATTTTGGAGATCAACCCTCTGTCAGATGTGGGATTAGTGAATATTTTTTCCCATTCTGTGGGCTGCCTTTTTGTCTTGCTGACTGTGTCCTTTGCCTTACAGAAGCTTCTCAGTTTCAGTAGGTCCCATTTATTAATTGTTGATCTCACTGTCTGTGCTACTGGTGTTATGTTCAGGAAGCTGTCTCCTGTACCAATTCTTTCAAGGGTACCACCCACTTTCTCTTCTAAGAGGTTCATTGTGGCTGGATTTATGTTGAGGTCTTTGATCCATTTGGACTTAAGTTTTGTGCATGGCGATAAACATGGATCGATCCTCATTTTTCTACATGCCAGTCTCCAATTATGCCAGCACCATTTGTTGAAGATGCTTTCTTTATTCCATTGTATATTTTTAGCTTCTTTGTCAAAGATCAGAAGTTCGTATGTGTGTGGGTTAATACCCGTATTTTCAATTCGATTCCATTGGTCTACCTGTCTATTTTTGTGCCAATACCAAGCTGTTTTCAGGACTATAGCTCTATAATAGAGCTTGAGGTCAGGGATGTTGATGCCTCCGGACGTTGCCTTGTTGAACAGGGTTGTTTTGGCTATCATTGGTCTTTTGTTTTTCCATACAAAATTGATTATTGTTCTTTCAAGGCCTGTGAAGAATTGTGCTGGGATTTTAATGGGGATAGCATTGAATCTGTAGATTGCTTTTGGCAGGATTGCCATTTTTACTACATTGATCCTACGTATCCAAGAGCATGGGAGATCTTTCCATTTTCTGAGGGCTTCTTTAATTTCTTTCTTTAAAGATTCAAAGTTCTTACGATACAGGTCTTTCACTTGTTTGGTTAGCATTACCCCAAGGTATTTTATGTTGTTTGTGGCAATTGTAAAGGGTGATGTTTCTCTGATTTCTCTTTCAGCCCTTTTATCATCTGTATATAGTAGGGCTACTGACTTTCTTGAGTTGATCTTGTAACCTGCCACTTTGCTGAAGGTGTTAATCAGCTGTAAGAGTTCCCTGGTAGAGTTCTTTGGGTCATTGATGTAAACTATCATATCGTCTGCAAACAGTGAAAGTTTGACTTCTTCCTTCCCAATTTGTATCCCCTTGATCCCCCTTTGTTGTCGTATGGCTATAGCTAGAACTTCAAGTACCATGTTGAAAAGGTATGGAGAGAGTGGAAAGCCTTGTTTTGTTCCTGATTTTAGAGGAATTGCGTTGAGTTTCTGTCCATTTAGTTTGATGTTGGCTGTTGGTTTACTGTATATGGCTTTTATTATGTTTAAGTATGTCCCTGTTATCCCAGATCTCTCCAAGACCTTTATCATGAAGGGGTGTTGGATTTTGTCAAAGGCGTTTTCAGCATCTAGTGAGATGATCATGTGATTTTTGTTTTTCAGCTTCTTTATATGGTGGATTACGTTGATGGATTTTCGTATGTTGAACCATCCCTGCATCCCTGGGATGAAACCTACTTGATCGTGGTGAATGATTGTTTTGAAGTGTTCTTGGATCCGATTTGCCAGTATTTTATTGAGTATTTTTGCATCAATGTTCATGAGGGATATTGGTCTGAAGTTCTCTTTCTTGGTTGTATCTTTGTGTGGCTTGGGGATGAAGGTTATTGAAGCCTCATAGAAAGAGTTTGGCAAAGACCCTCCTGCTTCTATTGTGTGGAACACTTTGAGAAGAATTGGTATAAGCTGTTCTTTGAATTTGTGGTAGAATTCTGCACTGAGGCCATCTGGACCTGGACTTTTTTTGGTTGGGAGACTTTTGATGACAGCTTCTATTTCCATAGGGGTTATAGGTCTATTTAAATTGCATATCTGTTCTTGATTTAGTTTTGGCAAATGATAGCTGTCCAGGAAGTCATCCATTTCCTTTAAATTTTCGAATTTTGTGGAGTACAGCTTTTCAAAGTATGACCTAATGATTCTCTGGATTTCCTCAGAGTCTGTTGTTATGTCCCCCTTTTCATTTCTGATTTTGTTAATTTGCGTGTTCACTCTCTGCTGTTTGGTAAGTTTGGACAAAGGTTTGTTTATCTTGTTGATTTTCTCAAAGAACCAACTCTTCATTTCATTGATTCTTTGTATTGTTTTCCTGGTTTCTACTTTGTTGATTTCAGCCCTCAATTTGATTATTTCCTGGCGTCTACTCCTCCTGGGGGAGTTTGCTTCTTTGTGTTCTAGAGCTTTTAGCTGTGATGTTAATTCTCTGGTATAACTGTTTTCCTGTTTCTTCATGTGAGCACTTAGTGCTATGAACTTCCCCCGTAGCACTGCTTTCAAAGTGTCCCATAGGTTTGGGTATGTTTTGTCTTCATTCTCATTGAATTCGAGGAAGTCTTTAATTTCTTTTTTTATTTCCTCTTTGACCCAGGGATGGTGCAGTTGAGCATTATTCAATTTCCATGAGTTTGTAGGTTTTCTGCAATTTGTGTTGTTGTTGAATTCTAATTTTAAGGCATGGTGGTCTGATAAGATGCATGGAGTTATTCCAATTTTTTTTGTAGCTGCTGAGGTTTGATATGTTGCCAAGTATGTGGTCGATTTTTGAGAAGGTTCCATGTGGTGGTGAGAAGAAGGTATATTCTTTTTTATGGGGATGAAATGTTCTATAGATATCTGTTAATCCCAGTTGGGTCATTACTTCTATTAGACCCTTTGCTTCTTTGTTGAGTTCCTGTCTGGTATTCTTGTATAGTGGTGAGAGTGGTGTGTTGAAATCTCCCACTATAACTGTGTGGGGCTTTAGATGAGATTTAAGTTCTAATAATGTTTCTTTAACGAATGTGGATGCCTTTGTATTGGGGGCATAGATGTTCAGGATAGACACTTCGTCTTGGTGGGTTTCACCTGTGATGAGTATGTAATGCCCTCCTTCATCTCTTTTGATTGATTTTATTTTAAAGTCTAGTTTGTTAGATATTAGGATTGCTACCCCTGCTTGTTTCTTGGGTCCATTTGATTGAAAAATTTTTCCCAACCTTTAACTCTCAAGTAATGTCTGTCTTTGAGGGTGAGGTGTGTTTCTTGTATGCAGCAGAAGGAAGGGTTCTGTCTTCGAATCCATTCTGCTAGTCTGTGTCTTTTTATGGGTGAGTTAAGGCCGTTAATATTGAGGGATATTAATGACCATTGATTGCTCATCTTTCTTCGATTTGCGATGGTTGTTGTTGGTGGAATTATGGGTGGAATTTCGCCCCTTTGTTCTTTTGGCTGTTGGTAGAGAGGGATTCTCTAATGCTTATGTTTTTCTGGTTGTAGTTAGCTTCCTTGGGTTGGAGTTTTCCTTCCAAAATTTTCTGTAGGGCTGGGTTAGTGGACACATATTGGTTGAATCTTGTTTTGTCATGGAATATCTTGTTTTCTCCGTCTATAGTGATTGAGAGCTTTGCCGGGTATAGTAGTCTGGGCTGGCATCCATGGTCTCTTAGTGTAGGTAGAATATCTCTCCAGGACCTTCTGGCTTTCAGAGTCTCCATGGAGAAATCAGGTGTAATTCTGATAGGTCTGCCTTTATATGTTACTTGACCTTTTTCCTTAGCTGCTCTTAATATTCTTTCTTTATTCTGTATGTTTGGGGTCTTGATTATTATGTGGCGAGGGATTTTTTTGTGGTCCACTCTATTTGGTGTTCTGTAGGCTTCTTGTACCTTCATTGGCATGTCTTTCTTAAGGTTGGGAAAGTTTTCTTCTATGATTTTGTTGAATATGCCTTCTGCCCCTTTGAGGTGGATTTCTTCTCCTTCTTCTATACCTATTATTCTTAGGTTTGGTCTTTTCATGGTGTCCCATAATTCCTGGATGTTTTGTGTTAAGGATTTGTTGGATTTAAGGTTTTCCTTGGTTGATAAATCCATTTCTCCTAATGTATCTTCAACACTTGAGATTCTCTCTTCCATCTCTTCTATTCTGTTGGTAATGCTTGTATTGGTAGTGCCTGACTGTTTGTCCAGCTTTTCTATTTTCTGCCTTTCTTCAGATTGTGTTTTTTTAGTGTCTCTATTTCAGTTTTCAACCCTTGCAGCGTTTGCATTGCTTCTTGCAATTTTCTGTTTATCTGTTCGTCCGTTTGTTGCCTTTTATGAATTTTTTGGTTTGTTCTTTCTTCCATTTCTTGCATTTTTTGGTTTGCTTTTTGTTCCATTTCTTGGATTTTGTGCTTTGTTTCTTCTTCCATTTCCTGCCTTTTTTGGTTTGTTTCTTCCTCCATTTTTTTCATTTTTTGCTTTGTTTTTTCTACCATTTCTTGCATTTTTTGCTTTGTTTCTTCTTCCATTTCCTGCCTTATTTGGTATGTTTCTTCTTCTAATTCTTGCATTTTTTGCTTTGCTTTTTCTTCCATTTCTTGCATTTTTTGCTTCATTTCTTCTTCCATTTCGTGCCTTTTTTGGTTTGTTTTTTTCTTCCACTTTCTTGCATTTTTTGGTTTGTTTTTTCTTCCATTTCTTTGAGGGATTTTCCAATATCCTCTTTTAGGGCCTCTATCATTTTCGTGAAAGTGCTTTTAAGGTCGTTCTCTTCTGCTTCTTTCGCGTTGGAATATTGGGGTCTTGCTGGTGTGGAGTCTCTAGAATCTGGTGGTGTCATATTTGTTTTTCTGTTGCTGACTGTGTTTTTGTATTGTCTCTTTCCCATCTCTTCTTTTACTGGGTGCAGAAAGAGCCCCTTCCTGGTCTGGGGACCAGAGTTCCCTTTTGGTGGGTGCTAGTAAGTCCAGTAATCTGGTGGTTCTTCTATGCCTTGTCCAAATGCTGGTCCGTGGGTAGAGAAGAAGAACAGGAATCTGGGGCGCTTAGCCTCCTACCTGGTCCCCTGGACCCTATGCTGGGTCCTGTTGTACCTGATCCGGAACAGCTACTCCCCTGGTCTCCCTGGCTCCTGTAGTTTCCTGGCCTCTTTGGTGGGAGAGAAGATCTGGAGTCTGGGGTGCTTGGCTCCCGCTGAGATTGGGAGCTCTGTGCAGTTCCCAGGCAATCTGCAGGCTCTGGAACACAGGCCGGGAAGCTGGCCTGTTTACCTGATGCTCCCGCCGGGATTGGGAGCTCTGTGCAGTTCCCAGGCGATCTGCAGGCTCTGGACGACAGGCTGGGGAGCTGGCCTGTTTACCTGATGATGCCAGAGGGACCAAATAAACATATTTATAGAATTCACTGCTTGACTTTACCGGAAATGAATGTGCACTATTTGATTAATCTATACATTTGTAAGAAATATATTTCCTAATTTTGGAGAGTAACCTTGCAAAGATCTTCTCATGCACAGATACAGAGATCACAGGATGAAAGATTATAGCATATTCCACATTTCTTAATTCAAAACATAAGAAAAGCAGGTGAAGAATCAAGTCTGTCTTTGACACATTTTATTTGGATGATGAGTCCTCATGTGTACAGTTTGAAATATCCACTCTCATTGTATTTCAAAGAATTGCCATCTCATCAGTAATGCAATGCAATGTGAAAGAATCAGGTAAAACTATCAACCATTGTATAAGGTGAGCTGGGATAATAAGAAGAAATTGCATCACTATTTTTGTTGCTAAGTGAGAAGTGCTTTTAATGTTTTTATTTTCACTTTTCACCAAATACCCTTCTTGACCAATGAGATGAAACACAAGAAGCAGTAAGATGAAGGTGCTTCTGCTTGCTTCTCTTACCTGTTTACTTTCTGCTGAAGAGGATCTATCACAGGTACAATATGGGTTGCACTGCTTTGGCTGTGGTATGATAGTTGTAGTGTATTTCTCTCACATTGATGATTTTATCAACATGTTTGCAATATTGAAATGCAATGTATCAACTTATTTCTAGGAACATTTGATTTCATATGATTTTCATTTACATATGCTCAATATCACCACTCTATTGTCTAAGTTATTCTTTCAGTGGATTAAATATAATAAAAATTTGCCATAAATTCCTATTCATTATTGAAGTGTAATGCAACTCTATGGGAAATATCCTCTTTACCCCAAATTTCACGTAAATTTTTTAGCATATACAAAAATTAAAATCAATTGCAATAAACTTTTGTGTCTGATGAAACTTGCATGGGCATTCAACACTCATACCATATGTAGAAATCTAAAGAATTGTTAGACACAGTCCCTTATTTGCTTGGACCAAGTATGTACTTGGTATTTTGGAAATGACCTTGCATGGGAATATATGGAATATGCTATATTTTAAATTTAATTTTCAATTATGTCTCCAATTTGGACATTACAATTCTTGTAATTTCCTGTGTATGCACAGAGATAAGCTTTTCTCTGAATCTTGATGGACATGTGTTACATCAAGCAAATAGAAGTTAGAGAGCAGCACTGAGCGTTTGCTGGACATGCCACCCTGTTTGAGAATGCATCTCCTGACTCTTGTGTACAAATGATTATAACCCACATGTTCATGATCATTCTTATGTTTCCAACTTCCTTCATTAAACAGGACAACTGAGATGACAGAAACACAGCATTGTATTTTATGAGGGTCCTGGGGATTCAAAGTCAGGTTATCTAGATTGTGTGGTATATATTTTACCCAAATACCCAACTCCACACAAAGAAAGTCCCATGTTTTTAGGTTTTTTTTCCTCCATTGACAGGATACTCTCATACTATGTCTTCGCAGGAAAGCCAGTCATGATTTTTAATAAAATATTCGAGTTCATTCCCCAAGATATTATTTCTTCAATTTAGGAATTACTCTCCATATGCTTGGTTCCCTGCTTTGATGTGTGCATTTCTTATTGTTGACCTTTACTCTCTTTGGTGGTAAGATACTGTACTATTTCTTTTAAAAGGAAATCATATTTCCACAATCTCATTATGCAATATGATAAACCTTCAAAATTTTAAATATGAATGAAAGCATGTCCTGAAATCAACACTGTTAACAACTCCAGACTGCTAAATTCCTACACATAGTGGCTAACAAAATATAACTGTTTAGTCTAATTGATTCACTTAATTCATTCATCCTAAAGTTTGATTCATGCTGTAAAATAATGTTATTGATGAAGGAAATTCAGGGATCTCATGAAATTTAAGTGTATGTTACATATGAGATGAGTAACATGCAGTGTTTGACACAGATGATAGACAGTAAAGGCACAATTTTCTCCACATGATTGATCTGGAAATTCTTTTTCATTATTTTGGGAGATACAACACCATCTATGTCATTTCAAATGTTTTAAACAAAAATTTAGAAAATGGGAATGCATGGATGCTTATACATATTGTAAATTTTTCTAGGAATGTTAAATCTTCTAAGAATAACAAGCAACTAACCATGAATTGTTATATCAGGTGAGCAAAATTTATTCAAGTGACAATTACAATAGGAGGCTAGACCTTAGGTTAATCATCCTGGAATATGAGAATGTCTATCAATTCTCAAAACTAATCACATAAATATAGTCATGTACGTAATCTTTACCACTGTAACACAACTAATTTCCACTGTCACACCTGTAGATTTCTGAGAAAAACCGTGGAAGTAGTTTTTACAATACATTTTTTTTCTTAGCTCATGTTATGATTCACTATCTAATTAGGATAATATACAGTAACTGGCAGACATTAACTGAACCTGGTCCTGTCGTCCCTGAGGCCAAATTAATTTACTATTAGTAAATAAGTGTATATGGCAGGAAGACATTCAGTGTTTACATGAAAACAAAACAAACAAATAAACGTACACTTATAGAATAGGTGATTAAATGTGATCACCATTGTGTTATCCACTAGCCAAAAAACTCCATTGCACTGTGGATTTCCTAAGCCCTGATGTTTTCCCCAAAATATGAAATTAATTTGTGTGATAGTAGAATGCTATTTATGATTATACCTGACATAATACCAAAGTAGGCTAAATTGAGTAAAACTAATTATTGGAAGTTGAATATTTGAAAATATTTTTAAGGATGAGACTCAAGTTCATCAAGCTGTATTAAAAATGCCCCAGATCATTTAATACAGTTGACAAATGTCTAACCATGATAACTACAACTAATGCATATGTATAATTTGAATGTTCTAGAGAAATTATATTTGAGAGTATATCACATTATTTTGTTCTTCTCAATATGGAATCAAGAACAGAAGGTCTGTTTAAAGTTGACCCTAGTCTTCTTTACATAGAAATATGGCAAAAATGAGGTTAAAATTATTTGTTGTTTCCTGCAATTAGTTAGCATTGAAGACAAACAAACGCACACATACACAAATATGTATGATATATATAAATATATATACATAAATGTATATATACCAGAAACATAAAAACAATACAAATAGTGTGTATTATTTTTGGAATTTTTCTTTTCATCATGAATATTCCATGAATATTTGTGAACACCCACACTCACACGTAAAAAAACACAGAAACACACAGACTATATAAGTATATCAAAGGAAAAAAGGCTATAAGCATGGGAGTGGGTGTGTTAGAGTCATACCAGAAAAGATGATCTGGGGGAGGGTGATTTTAAAACACTAGAGAGAAATGATGAGATACTATTTCAATTGATTTTTATCAATTAGTATATCCATATCTTAAGACTTTTGTTTTAAAACATGAAAATGTAATTCAACTTTTGTTATTTTTATAAAAAGAAATATTCTGTTCTCTACTATTTAATGGCAAGTTTTTATACAATGCTTTGCCAACAAAGCAAAAAAATATTTATACGATGTCTAGTTTAATGCTTATATTACAATATGTAATATAAGCATATGTTTTCTGTGACACAGAAAACTTTAAAAAATGATTGTGACACATTTTATGAATCAAAATTGTTGCAGAGAATCTCAAGCCATTATGATGAACACTAATAGAAGTGTTAGTGTGATTAAGTGTTAAGAAAGCAAATTAGGAATGCTGAAATTCAGAGCATATATAATAGCAATCAAAAAATTATAGGATGTTTTATTCCAAGAATTCATGAAAATTTAATTGTGGGGGAAAATTTGCCAA
The DNA here is from genome assembly GCF_017639785.1 of Mesocricetus auratus. Classification (NCBI taxonomy): domain Eukaryota; kingdom Metazoa; phylum Chordata; class Mammalia; order Rodentia; family Cricetidae; genus Mesocricetus; species Mesocricetus auratus. Next base: position 105,097 of record NW_024429214.1, on the reverse strand, counting down.
TGAACCCAGTCTATGAATAGAATATATGAAAATACCCAAATCTAGACAAGTCCTACTTTGACAATTATTTGAAGACAAATCTGAGCCATGGAGTATTTACTATAAAAAAATCTTAAAATAAAACACAATGAAATTTACTGTGTATAACAATTAAGATTATGAAAAAACATAATGGTCTTTCTGAATGTAAAATAAGTATTTTTTTCATTGTAGAACAGTAAAACAAATAAGAATGATTTTTCTGATGACTATCCTGGTTTTATATTTACCAAATGGGTATGAAAGCATGGAGATATTATCACAGATACAGAAAGTCAGAAGGGGATAAGTCATCCTTTATTTTCTACCTATATGTGGTATTGCATAATGAAGAGTATAAACAAAGGCAATGCATTTTGTTAATTCTCATCCATGGAGTCTGTTAACATCTAAGTGGTGGAATTAGAATTTGATACATATTTCTGTTTCATTCCCTGAGTGCATAAACTCATGTTCTTATTTGAAATTTATTTTTGTTATAGTGACAACATGGTTATATATAGACAAATATGTAAACAGATGTTTGCATTAGTAAGTTTAATTCTGTGGTAAAATTTGAAGACATTAGCAGTCCAACTAAAATCAAGTGATTCAAGAATGGGGAAAATCATACCACTGGCTGTAGGATTTTATTTCCACTTTATCTTGTGCATTGCTGATATCAATTTCAACTTTTTGCTATCAATTTGTTACAGTGAGTTAAATGGGGTAACTGTCAGTTTGTGTAACTCTTTATATTCAAATGTGGACAGAGAAATATTATGACAGAATTACATGTGGAATCCATGAAATATTCTTTAACATTTCACTCTGAAGTGTGGAGGTTATTTCCACAACTGCAGAAGGCTAAACACTATTTGAAGAAAGAGGATACTCTCAGGGATAAAATGTGACACCTCTTGGCTGTTATTGTCAAAGTTGAGTCACTCCATCATATGTCCTACTATGTACAGGTCTATCCACACATCAAAATGAGTCCCACATCAAAACAGTGAACATATCGTATTTGAAAATTCTACAACAGACTTGCCAAAGCTCTGTACCTAAGAATGAAGTAAGAATGAAGACAGTGGGAATGGTAGTGAATATGTTCAACCTCGCTGATATAAAATTCAGTAGAATTTTACTACCATAAGCCAAAATTACATGTTGAATAATAACAGATGAATAATAAATAACTTTACCTTGTATTTAGGAAACAAGGGAAATGACAACAGCACACATTAAAAGCATTTACACCTACAGAGGAGGACTGCAAAGTTATTTCTTGTGAGTATTGAATTTGCAGGATATTAACTCGAAGCAAATATTAGCTTGAATACACCATCTGGGTTGGATTATTTTCTTTACAAGGAACCAAATAAATGTGTGATGGAAACAAAAATAAATTACAAGTTTCTTTTTTCTCATTTTCACTGTGGTTTTCTGGTCCAAACAATGTGATGTTAATGATCCTAAGAACACTGTCACTTTTTGTGGTGGTGCACAATCCAGAACTTCATTTCCCCAAACTGTGCATGTAAAAATATGAATCTGGAGGCCATCTCTTAAGTACGTATAATTCCCAGAATCTGCTACATTTTACCCAATGGATGAATAGGAAATGCACCTCATCTGTTTCAAAGACCCAGCATTGTGAAATGAACTATGGAATACTTGATTAAAGTCATAAGGCTCAATACACATTCAGATCACACATGCATGTTAAACTCTGGATCTAATGTGGAGGAATATCTGATCCACATACATTTTGTTATGTGATATAAATTCATCTTAGAAGATTATCTAAACCTTTCATAGCTTTATTTTATACATATTTGCAATCACATTTTTAATGGGGTTTTACTTTAGGTTCTTTACTAGAATATATACTTGGAAGAAAATATTTAAAATGTTTATATGAATGATGACTGAATAACTGTCATAAATAAATTTAGACAGTAATAACAATTTCACTTTAGCATATTTGTAAATATAATAGCTCCATTTCTGATTTAGGTTTTCATTTTTAAAAGAATCCTCATGAGATATTTAGATTATAAGTAAATAGCAAGCATTTTTTTTTTCTTACAGTTTCATAAGTTTCAGTCTATGATGGAACCAGCGTGTTGGTCTGGTACTCTGGCTTCCTGTCAAATTCTCAAATGTCATTTGCATATCTCTTATAAGATATAAAATGATAGAACACTTAAGTTAACTTCCTTACATTATCACATTCAGAGTCACACTGCTTAGAAACTCCAACTTTAGAAATGTTCCCTGTAGGAGTGAACCTCACAAAGATATCTGCCCATGAGGGCAGGGAAGTAAATTAGCACATGTTGAGATAAAAGGAAGCAAAAGGATAAAGGACCTCCTCTTTTGGAAGCCAGTAATGCTTCTCATTCCCAGCTTGTGTGATTCTCTCTCTCTGGTAAATAAATATATTGCATTCCCTATTGCATTGTCTATCATCATTATCTGGTGTCAGCTGAGTGGATTGGAAGCCCACGCCTCTGTGGTATGTGGCCAGCTGGCTCAGGCCTGGATGCCCAAGTACCGACCTTGCCATGGCCAGGCCAAAGAACATCAGCCCCAAGAGGTTAGTGCCAAAACCATGTAGAGCAGCCATCAAGAATTGAGGTGAGTGCTCATCTGCATTCCAGCCTCTTTGTGAATCCCCTTCCCTGTTGTGCCAGCTCCTGCCTCAGCCTGTAGCTTCCACCTCTCCAGAATTCCATTCAAATCCTATTCTCCCAGGAACACAGCTGCTTCATCTTCCAGAGCAGGACTGTGCTGGGCTGCCACAGCTTTTTGCACTCAGCCAGCGCCCACCTCCCCCGCTCGGCTTCTGATCTCTGGCTGCTGCACTGCCACCATAGCGCTGCTGTGCACACCTGCGTGCATGCTCAGCCATCAGTAACCAAAAAACCTGCACCATTCAGCAGAAAAAAACAATGGAATCCTGAAATTTGCAGGCTAATGAATGGCACTAGAAGAAACCATCCTGAGTAAGGTAATCCAGTCACAAAAAGAGAAACATGGCATGTACTCTCTCATATATGGGTTTTAGACATAGATCTGGGGAGCACCAGCATACAATCCCATGGCCAGGGGGTCTGCGAAACAGAAACTTCATTCAGTGGCTGATAGAAGCAGAAGCAGACGCCAATGGCTAAGCACTGAGCTGAACTCAAGGAACCCAGTGACAGAGAGGGAGGACTGGGCTGTTTTAACCCTCAGAAACAGCTGACCTGACAAGGGTTTGCTCTTGAATCCCAGGCATCAGCCTGAGATTCCAGCATGGGACTGATCAAGACCCCCTGAATGTGGGTGTCAGTTGTAAGGCCTAGGTAATCTATTGAGCCTTGGGCAGTAGATCAGTATTTATCCTGGGTATACAAATGGGCTCTGGACTCTCATCCAACAATGAGAGAACTACTCTCACCTTGGACTCTTGGGGGAGGGTCTAGGCCCTGCCCTGGATGAAATGACAGACTATGGACACCACCATGGAGGGCCTCAACCTCCCTGGGGAAGTGAGGGGATATTGGGGGTTGGTGGGAGGGCGCGGGAGGAGGGGAGTTGAAGGGACAGGGACCTGGAATTGACATGTGAAGCAACCTTGTTTCTAATTTAAATTTAAATTTAAAAATAAAAAAATATTAAAAAATTAATTCCCCCCCAAAAAACACCTGTGTTTACTTGTTTCTCCCTTCCATTGGCTTAGCGGCTACTAAAGCCAACACGAGTTCCGCTACAGCACAGCGTGTACCCCAACTTTCCAAACCCCCTTTTGTCCCCAAGTCTGTTCTCACAGGTTCCATGGGAAACATTCAATTTTCCGCGGAGAAGCCATGTTTGGCGGTACACCTTCGCCATCTGCCGGCCTATCTTGGTAACTACAGGTATTTTAATCTAAGACTAAGGTGATTTTCCAATTTAAGAATTACTAATTGGTGGTAAGAATGTCTAATTACAACTTGGCAGGTAATTTAACCAACGTCATGGGTTATGCAGTAAATGACAATTATGATATTTTTCATATAACAAAATTTGGGACTATCATCTGTGTATACTTGGTTATTTTTCTAAAATTCTAATCTCCTTCATGTTTATTATCTTCCTTAGGGTTAACATTCCCAGTACGCATACTTAAAAAAGTTAAAAATTGGGCCTGGCGGTGGTGGCGCACGCCTCTAATCCCAGCACTCAGGAGGCAGAGGCAGGCAGATCTCTGTGAGTTCGAGGCCAGGCTTGACTGACAGCCTCAAAAACAATACAGAGAAACCCTGTCTCGTAAAAACCAAAAAAAAAGTTAAAAATTTGTGTGCTAACATTAATGTTTGAGTTTTCCAGACAACAAGGGATTACCTGACAGCAATCTTCAACTGCTTCAGAAAGAGAATGGGGATCCACTTCCTCAACTCCACCTGATTCGACTTAACTGCCCCACATCATCCACCCAACCTGACAAGCACCATCCTGAACCTGGTTTAGGACTACATCACTCATCAAAACTCCATAATAAGGAACTGATACAGTGTGTCTTCAACAATTTGACCAGAGCTTCAGATAAGAGCTTCACTCAAAATTAGAACTCCAATCAAGAATTTCAATCAAGCATCTCCTGCCAAACAGAGACTAATTAACCTACTTAAGACTCTTGTTACACTAACAATTTCTTCCCACAGGTCTCCATGATTGTCATCATTCCACTTCAGCAGGAAGTAAATTTGAGAATGCCATGCCCCCTCTCCCTACTATTGATATTAGAGGGTAGTTTACACCTATTACTGTTAGTTTTCAATTATTTTAGGGTTGGTGTTAGAAGGGGTGTTCAGACTTGTGCCTCCCTTTCAGATAAGTTTAGAATTTAGGTGGAATGGATATGTGAAGCTTAGGATATATGTAGATTATAACTTACTTATCATCCGCTATGTATATATGTTGTATATGTTTGAGTTTGCATCAAATTTACATCTATTTGGACAAAAAGGGGAATTGTGGCAGTGAACCCCAAAAAGTTATCTGCCCATGAGGGCAGGGAAAAGTAAATTAGCACAGGTAGAGATAAAAGGAAGCAAAAAGAGAAAGGACTTCCTCTTTTGGAAGCTTGCCACGCTTCTGATTCGCAGCTTATGTGATTCTCTCTGTCTGGTAAATAAATATATTGTATTCCCTATTGCATTGACTATCATCATTAGTTCACTTTGTGAAATGTTTCATAAGTCCACAAGGGAAGTGTTGAATACACATATATTTGTAGAGAGAAGTACCACATTCTTGGCTTGAATAATTTCTTCCAAATTACAACATTGAATATGTATTCATATGATTATACTGGGGCCTACAAATCCCATTTCAGATTTTCTCTTTGGAGAGCTCTCTTGGTATTCATTAAAACATGAAATCATGGCTATTAATTGAAAAGAAGAATTTTTACTCGTTAAGGCTCTTATAAAATAACTAAATATTGTGTGTGTGTGTGTGTGTTCACTTCAATGTCTACACACTGATTTTATCAGGTAAGGGGAGAGAGGCCTGTGATGTTATCAATGAAGTAGTGCAGCAATGAATTGTGTTCAAGAGATAAAGGCCATCCTGAATCACATGAAGCATCTCTCAATAAAAACCAACATCAGGCTAATAAAGAAAGACCCTATGGTTAATATTTTTAACTTTATTATATTATTGTTATATGTTTGATACAGTATCTCACATATATCTGGCTGACCTAGAATTAAGTTTATATCTAAGCATGTCCTTCATGTATTCCCTCCTCCTATTTTGACAGTTGGGATATGGGTCCCAACCCACATGAACAGCTATGGCAGTTCTGAAGGTTGAACCCAGGACTTCTTTCATTCTAATCAATATGTCAGTTAACTCAGCTTAATTCTGTTAGTGGATATGCTTTCGAGCTTGTCCTGCTTCACATATCTGAAATTCTTTTTTTTGAGTATTTTTTTTATTTAGAAACATGCTTGCTTCAATTGTGAAACCCAGCTCCAACCCTTCTCCTACCACCAGCCCCACCCCACCCCCACAGACAGCCCAATTCCCACATCATTCCCCAGGGAGGGTGAGGCCCTCCTTGGGGTATCTCCAGCTTCAGTCATTTCATGCAGGGCAGTACCTAGGACCTTCCCCACGTGTCCAGGCAGAGAGAGCATCCCTCCATGTGGACTGGGCTCCCAAAGATCACTTATATGCCATGGTGAAAAATAGTCTACTACCCAAGGCCCCAGAGATTTCTGAGGGTTCCTCAGTGACACTATATTTATGGAGTCTGGATCAGTCCCCTTTTGGCCTCTTAGCTATCAGTCTGGGGTTCAAGAGCTCCCCCTTGTCCGGTCAGATGACTTTGTGGGTTCCACCAGCATGGTCTTGACTACCTTGCTCATCACTCCTCCATCTCTGTCACTGGGTTCCAGGGGGTCAGTAGTGCGTTTAGCTGTGGGTATCTGTCTATTCTTCCATCAGTCACTGGATGATGAATCTTCTAGGATGTCAAATTAGGTACTCATTAACCTTATTATCAGGTAGGGGCTATTAATGTAGTCTCTCCACTATTTCTTAGATTTCCAGTTGGTGTTTTCCTTGTAGGTCTCTGGAAATCTCATTAGTGTCAGCTCTCTCCTCAAAGCTATAATGACTCCAACTATTATGGTATCTCTCATCCTGGTCTCCTGTATTCTTACCCCAACTCAACCTACCTGCTCCCCCATATCATCTTCTACCCTCCTCTTATCCCCCTCTCTTTTTCCTGGTTCCCTCAATTTTCCACCCATGTTCCCAATCTGCTCAGGAGATACTGCCTCTTTCCACTTCTCTGGGGTATATTGCATATCCCTTGGGAACCTCCCTGTTTCCCAGACTGGCTGGCCCTGGGATTGTAGGCTGACACACCCCTGATCCATATATAAAATCCATATATGAGTGAGTACATGCCATGTTTGTCTTTTTGTGACTGGGTTACCTCACTAAGGATGGTTTCTTCTAGTTCCATCCATTTGCCTGCAAATTTCAAGATTCCGTTGTTTTTTTTTCTACTGAGTAGTGCTCCATTGTGTAAATGTACCACATTTTCTCTATCCACTCTTCAGTTGTGGGGCATCTAGGTTGCTTCCAGCATCTAGCTATTACAAATAATGCTGCTATGATCATAGTGGAACAGACATCCTTGTTGTATGAATGGGCATCTTTTGGGTGTATGCCTAAGCGTCGAATTGGTGGCTATCATGGTAGACTGATTCCAATTTTCCTGAGGAATCTCCATACTGATTTCCAATGTGGCTGCACATGTTTGCACTCGCACCAGCAATGGGCGAGTGTTCCCCGTTCTCCACATCCTCTCCAGTATAAGCTGTCATTGGTGTTTTTGTTTTAGACATGCTGACAGGAATAAAATGTTATCTCAGGGTTGTTTTGATATTCATTTCCCTAATGGCTAAGGATATTGAGCCCTTTCTCAAGTGTCTCTCAGTCATTTGAGTCTCGTCTATTGAGAAATCTCTATTTAGTTCAGTCCCCCAATTATTAATTGGGTCTTTGTTGTTTTGGAGAATAGCCTCTTGAGTTCTTTGTAAATTTTTGAGATCAGCCCTCTGTTATATGTGGGGTTAGTGAATAACTTTTCCCAAACTGTGGGTTGTCTTTTTGTCTTGCTGACTGTCTTTACCTTACAGAAACTACTCAGTATCAGGAGGTCCCATTTATTAATTGTGGATCTCAGTATTTGTGCAACTGATGTTATGTTCAGGAAGTGGTCTCCTGTACCAATTCATTCAAGGGTACTTCTCATTTTCTCTTCTAACAGGTTCAGTGTGGCTGGATTTATGTTGAGAACTTTCATCCATTTGGACTTAAGTTTTGTGCATGGCGATAGACATGGATTTATCTGCAATCTTCTACATGCTAATGTCCATTATGCCAACACCTTGTGTTGAAGATGCTATCTTTTTTTCATTGTATAATTTTAGCATGTTTTCAAAAATCAGCTGTTCATAGGTTTGTGGATCAATCTCAGAGTGTTCAATTTGATTCCATTGGTCTACCTGTCTATTTTTTACCAATACCAAACTGTTTTCAGGAGTACAGCTCTATAATAGAGCTTGAGGTTGGGGATGTTGATGCCTCCAGATGTTGCTTTGTTGAGTAAGGTTGTTTTGCCTATCCTGGGTCTTTTGTTTTTCCATACGAAATTGATTATTTTTCTTTCAAGGTCTGTGAAGAATTGTGCTGGTATTTTAATGGGGATTGTATTGAATCTGTAGATTGCTTTTGCCAGGATTGCCATTTTTACTACATTGATCCCACCTATCCAGAGCATGGGAGATCTTTCACTATTAATTTAATAAATAACATTTTCTTAATCTTTGCCTGTGTACCACATCTGAGTTCTAAAGTGCAGCCTCTGAACTTTGTCTTATATATTAGTGTGTCCATGGTTACCAGTCAGTGTTGTTATCTGCTCTTATAGAAAATTCAACTTTGCTGAGAAGAGTAGATGTCTCTCCTATGTGATCTATGGGTTATATCCTGTGTTAACCTACAGTTTTTATGAGGATTTTATCTATACATATCATCTACTGGAGACCAGTATTTATTATGTATTAATTCTTGGTAAGGAATATTATTATATGTGGTATTCTACATTTGCTAGTTATAACAATCACTGTGGTAAGTCACTTGCAACTTTCTATGCTTGACTTCTTCACAAGTGAACAAATCTAGAATGCATGATCACTAGTTATTTTCTGGTATTTCTTATGCCACACCATTCAAAGACAATATGTAGCATTAGACTGTCCACCATTACATCTGTGATTATATTGTATATTTCCAAGAAGACTGTCTTTCTATGGACTTGGATGAATGTAATGTTTTAAGAGTTTTATCAATGATATTTCTTCAGGAGTTTTTGATGAACTTTGGAGATCTTCAACAGATTAAGCGTGTGTCAGTTATTGTTTTAGTACCTCCATTTTGGCTTTTTTGAGGCAGGTTTTCTCTGTATTGTTTTGAAGGCTGTCCTGGAACTCGCTCTGTAAAACAGGCTGGCATTGAACTCACTGAGATCCTACTGCTTCTGCCTCCCAGTTGCTGGGATTTAAGGTGTGCTTCACCAATGCCAAACCAGTACCTCCCTGTATTAATAGGTATTTTTCTTAAACTTTTTATCTTAGTTGCTATCTTCCTTTTCTCTTAGTTGCTCTTTTCTTGTGCCTTTGTTCTCTTTCATTATTTTTCTGTCATTTATAAATATGCTCAGTTAAGAGAACTGTACATTGACATTTAAAACAAGATTTCTACATACTAACAACATGCCTCTGATAATTGTTTGGTTGTGGAAATACTGCACAATGGTATGCATATTAGGCTTGTCTTTTTCCAAGGTATGTGTAGCATGAAAGAGTAGAAGACTGTATTTTTTCTCAGGGTGAATATTCTCAGAAATAGAGATGTTCATCCTGTGATTGATGAATTTATCAATCAGAGGAATGGGAAGAGATTCTTGCATTCAGGTTTAACACCCTGTCCTGATTATGATGACAAACATGCATCTTGAAATACCTGATGCACTTTTAATGTGGTAACTTACAAAATATTTCATGCAACATATTTCAGAAGAAAGTCTGTGTTCATTGGGGAGACTTTTGTAATCACAGGTGAAATAATGGAAGCATAATGTTAAAATTTTATGCTTGAAATGTCTGGTTTGAGAAATCCAATAAATTAACTAGGGATTGATAAGGCATTCTGTGAGTATTCCCTATTGAGGAAATCAATCATGGACATTTTCAAATGACAGACTGGTTGTTGTAACTAGTAAATGCAGAACACCACATCTACTCTTAGTCCATTTCAAGATTTAACACAGAATAGAGAGAAGTCTCCATTTATAGCACTGTGTAGATAAAATCCTCTTATGAATCCCAGGAAAACACAGGTTATATATAATCCATGGATCACATAGGACAGATCTATTACTTTTCTCAGTAGAGAAGTCTAATTTTCTGTGAAAGCAGGTATGACAATTGATTGGCAGCTATGTGCACAAAAACTGATAAGACAATTGAAGTTCATAGGTTACTCATAGTAGGTAGAGAGGGATTAAGCAACTGGAATTTGCTTTTAATTAAAGTGTGCTTACTAAACAAGAGGAACATGTGTGGTTTTGACTCCAGGCTAGAGTCATGACATCTGGAATATATGATCTACACCAAAGGGCCCATCAGTCCACTACAATGTCATAGTTATGCTGATAATTGTATGTTTGCATTACCTCAGCCATAATATAACCTTTGGAATAAGAGATTAAAAACAGTGTATAACACAAATGGTTTGTGTCATTACTACAAAGTAAGTGAGGACATCATATGTGGGTAATAGATGGGAAACGTTGATTTACAATATGAACATGTATTAAACTGTGGCAGGCTGTGACAACATAACTGTTGCTAGACAATGTCATTGGGATTCTCTCAACTCATGTCTAGGGTCCCAGGAGCAGGGAACAGCAGGCATATTAGTTTTGGAGAATTTAATATCACATATAAATGTCCTATACAATAATTTCTAGAATCATAAATGAAATGAGAGGTGAATCTCCAAATGAGTTTATGGTCAAATTTTGGAAAATGGCATTTCAGCTGGAACTATTTGTTGAGATATGGAAACCTAACAACATAGAATATAGTCTCTGGAAAAGCTTTTCAGAGTCTTTTGTCAGTGATGTCATCTTCATGGTGAACTAAAATTCTGAAGTAAGAAATGGAAGGTGTTTGAACTTTCAAGCAAATAGTGAGTATCCCATTGTTACATTATTTCAGGTAAGTTTTATGGAGTGTGGCAGCTCCAGTAGACACGTGTTCTGGCAGCTGGGAGCCAAAGAATACCACAGAAGTCACAACTCACACGAAAACTCATACAAGACAATTTTTAGGAAGGATATACACAGGACAGTGACTCTGTGTTTTAGCAGGAGAAACAGCATGAAACTGAAGAGAAAGAAGGATTTACATACAAGATTTTCAGTGGGTGGGACTTTGCAGAGTGCTGCTTTCCATGCTATAGTTTGGCTGGGATACACAGTCACTTGGAATTTATATTCACAAGTGTAGGACATGATGTTTGTGTGTTTCTTGCCTTTAGGACAGTTAATGTTCTAATGGCAGAACCTAACATTTGGAGGTTTCCAGGGAAAGGCCTTGGCCGAAGGTGTGCCTCAGAATGTTTATACTTTTTAACGGATTTCTTAGACTAAACAAAAAAAATGTATGAGTTATTTTTCTTTAATGATGCAGCTAATGAAAATGTTCTATTTCCTTTAACTAAAACACAGTGTGTCCTGGTTATTCTGGTCTCTGCTTTGGGCAGATATCTTTTTAAGAAACATTTTTTCCATTTCTTGTGATAAGAATATTATTTTATATCCATTTTTCATTACCTACTGTAAAACTACACATTTAACTATGTTGGGTCTGTGCTCTGATACAATTTTACCGTTATTACAGTGTAATCATGTGTTTGATAGACTAAACTAGTACTCAAAATCTGAAAATAGATGTTCCAAAATTTACATTAGAAAAAGCAGAAGTCCTCCTACCTAGATGAAAATCTGGAAGACAGTAAGGGACTTTGTAAGTATGAGAAATATTCTTCTCAATGAAGAGAACCATTCATTACCAAATATAATTTGGTTTTTGTATAGAAAAGTAATACTGCCATTATAAGGCTCCAAATATGGTAACATATCAATGTATATTCCTTTACCATTACTTTCATTGCCTTTTGTCATTATTTCTTGTTACAAAGCTTAACATGTGTGTATTTGTGTGTGTTTGAGAAAGAAAAATATTATCCCTAAGTAAATAAATGCTACCTTCTAGTTTATGTGTCCTTGATTACTGTTGTCCTTCTTTTTTGGATCTTCTTGCATTCCTGGTGACTTTCCATTTCTTATTACTTTTAAGGACCTTTTCATTTTTAAGTTCGTTTTTAGGTCTGTCTCTGTCTTAATTGATTTCTAATTTCTTTTTCCATTTTTCAATTCTTTCCTTTTGCTCATGAACATTTTTCATTAGTAATATGTTCCATTATTGGAGCTGAGCATGGGTGTTGTGTAGAAATTACATGTCAAACAATGCTTCTGCAAAGAATCAACATTCCTGTTAATAGTATTTGGTTTGTGATACACCTGTAAGAATGGTGTGTGTATTAGGTATCTATTTTTGCCAGTGGCGGTGCAGCATAAAAGAGCCAAATACTGTATTTTTCTCATAGTGAACTTTAGTGATACAGATTCTTCAACTCTTCAATCAATGTTTATGTGAAATATGAAGAGATTCTTGGATCCAACAACATGCATCTTGAAATAGCCAAGGCAATCTTAATTTGATATATCCCCCAAGTTCATCAAAATCTCCTGGAGAAAAATCAGTGATGAAATTCATAAAACCATCGATTTATCTAATGCCATAGCAAGCCAGTTTTCCTGGGGAATACACAGTGAATTCACAGATGGAATAATAGGGAGCATATTGATAAATATCATGTAAGATATGTCTGGCTTATGAAATAGCAGAAAATGAGTGATGATCATGCATTCTTTGGTTGTTCTCTAGAGATTAAACCAAAAATGGAAGGTTGCAAGAAACATATTAGAATGACTCTTGTAACTAGTAAATGTGGGTAGCCACATATGTTAGTAGCCCTTCTTAAGAATTAATACAGAACCGCCGGGCAGTGGTGGCGCACGCCTTTAATCCCAGCACTTGGGAGGCAGAGGCAGGCGGATCTCTGTGAGTTCGAGGCCAGGCTAGACGGACAGCCTCCAAAACAATACAGAGAAGCCCTGTCTCATAAAACCAAAAAAAAAAAAGAATTAATACAGAACCAAGATTAGTCTCTAGTGAATGACATGTATATTTTATAGGAGAGACATCTACTCAGGTGATGCGGCGCCCATGCCACAAGCAACTCCAAGGTATCAGGAAAAGAAAGACCAGATGTCCAGCTGTTTGTACTGAGAAGTGTCTTACAAAACAGTAGAAAAACCCCAGGTGGAAGAGAGTGTGTTTTCCTCGTGCTAGATGTTGATGTCAGTGGGGCATTGCAGGGCCAGTAAGCCAGGACTAGAAAACAAGATGTACCTGTGGCTATCAGCTGACAAACAACTCAGAGACCCTGTGGGGGCTAGGCCCCAACAAGGTGAGTCAGCTGTTTTTTTTTGGTTTTAGGAGACAGGGTTTCTCTGTATTGTTTTGGAGGTTGTCAGTCCAGCCCAGCCTCAAACTCATAGAGATCTGCCTGCCTCTGCCTCCCTAGTGCTGGGATTAAAGGGGTGTGCCACCATTGCCTGGCTGTCAGCTGTTTTTTAATGAGAGAAGATAACAACATTGACTAGTAACCATGTGCACAGTAACATGTAAGATAATTAAAGTTCAGAGGTTGCTCTTGAGAACCTCTAATGTGGTGTACAGACAAGGATTAAGCACGTGGTTTTTATTTAAATGAAGGTGTGCTGGTTAAGGTAAAGTGAAATGTGCTATTTTGTCTCCATTTTGGTGATATGCCTATAATGGCTTTGGAATGATGTCATTTCTATGGGTGCATTAATGCATCCATAAAAGGTAGCTGTGGAAACGTGAAACAAAAATAATTATAGTCCCCATAGATTTGAAAACTTACATCAAAGTAAATTAGAGTAAAATATGATAGCAATGTATGAATGGAATTTTGTAAGAATGAGGGGAAGTATGAGATTGTGACATTTTTGAAGATATAAATATTACCTGAAATCAACCAAGGGGGTTCTCTTTGCTCATTTCTAGAATCCCAGAAATAGTGAGCCTATGGGATGTAACCTTTACTTGAATTATTTATTTTCACATGTAAGTATCATATGCAACAGTTTTTCACAGGATAGGTGGGAAGTGATTCACCAAGTGCGTCTATGATCAAATCCTTGACAAATGATCTTTCTTCTGGCACTATTTCTCAATGTCATGGCTGCCTAATCACATTCAATACAGTCACTGGAAAATCATTGCTGAGTCTGTTGTGAATAAATTTTCTGTTCAATTAGAAGTGAAAGTATGAAATAACTAATCAAAGCCTCAGAGTTATATAGGAAATCATGAGTTTCCCAGTGTTCCCCTTCTTCAGCTAGGATTTATTAAGTGGTACAGCTCAAATGAGAAGATATAATGGCAGTAGGGAGTCAATGAACACCATAAAGTCATACCTCACCATAAATCTAACACAAAATATGGAATGGAATATATACATAACATATATATATATGTGTGTGTGTGTCTGTGTGTTTCTGTGTCTGTGTGTGTGTGTGTGTGTGTGTGTGTGTGTGTGTGTGTGACTAGGTCTGCTAGGAGAAAGAGCTTAGTTCTGAATAGAAGGAAGGATTATTATAGTTTTTTAGGTAAAAATTATCAGGATTCAGCATTTGTGTGTAGATATTGGTGGACAGTTACAAGTGGTCTAATGATGATACCTGAGAGTTGCATGGTCTCAGGGTAGATCCCTGGCCACTGTGGACCTCAAAGGGCATATAGATTTTAAGCAATTCCTTAGACTAGGCACAGATGAATGTCTGAGCTGTTTTCCCTTAATGATGAAACTAACGAACATATTCTATCATATATACTCTAAAGTAAATAATGAGATGATGTGGCATTATTAACCCCTGGGGAGACGTATGCCCATAGACCTCATCATTGATTTAAGTGACTAAATAATGAGATGACTTGGCATGATTTACACTAGGGGAGATGCCCAGAGACCTCATCATTGTTAAAATGACTAAATAATGAGAAAACGTCCCTCGATTCATCCCTGGGGAGACACCCATAAAACTTTTCATTGATTTAAGTACTAAATAATGTGATGATTTTGCATGATTCACACTTGGGGAGATGCCCATAGAACACATCATTGATTTAAGTGACTAAATAATGAGATGATGTAATATACGTCATGCCTGCAGATATGCCTATACACCAGATCATTATTTTAAGTGATCAAATAAGCCGATGATATCACATAATTCACTCCAGAGGAGAAGCCCATTTGCTTCATCATTGATGTAAGTGATCAAATAATGAGATGATGTCACATAATTCACCCCCGGGGAGACTCTCATAGACCTCATCATTGATTTAAGTGACTAAGTAATGTGATGACTTCGCATGATTCACCTCAAGAAGGCACACATAGAACTCATCATTGATCTAAATAATTAAATATTGAAATGACATCACATTATCATCATTAATTTCAGTGACTAAACAATGAGATGATGTCGCACAACTCACACCTCAGGGGAGGCCCATCCACATAATCATTGATTTAAGTGACTAAATATTGAGATGACCTAGCAGGATTAAAACATGGGTAGACTCCCATAAACTTCCTCATTGATTTAAGTGACTAAATGAGATGATTTACCCCTGGGGAGATACCCATAGACCTAATCATTGATTTAAGTGACTATATAATGACATGACATCCCAGGATTCACCCCAGAGGAGATGCCCATAGACTTCATCAATGATTTAAGTGACTTAATAATGTGATGATATCGAATGATTCACCAGTGGGGAGAGGCCCATCCAACTCACATTGATCTAAGTGACTAAATAAAGAGATGACATCCTATGATTCACCCTTGAGGAGACACCCATAGATGTCATCATTGCTTTAAGTGACTAAATAATGAGACCAGGTCGCATAGTTCACCTCTGGGGAGATGCCCATAGACCACATCATTGTTTTAACTGACTAAATAAGTAGATGACATCTCACGATTCACCCCTGGGGAGAGGCCCATAGACTTATTCATTGATATAAGTGACTAAATAATGAGATGACATCTCATGATTCACCACTTGGGAGATACTCATTTACCTCAACATTGATTTAATTGATCAAAAATGAGATGACCTCACATAATTCATGCCTGGGGAGGTGCCCATGAACATCAACATTGATTTAAGTGACTAAATATGAGATGACATTGCATAATTCACACTGGAGAGATGCCCATAGACTGCATCATTGACTTAAGTGACTCAATAATGAGATGTCTTCACATGATTCACCCATGGGGAGACAACCATAGACCTCATGATTGATATGAGAGTCTAAATAATGAGGTAACAGCACATAACTCATAATTGAGGAGACACCCATAGACCTCATCATCGATTTAAGTGCCTAAATAATGAGATGACCAAGCAGGATCAAAACTTGAGTAGACATCCATAGACCACCTCATTGATTTAAGTTACTAAATAATGAGATGACATTGCACCATTTTGCTCTGGGGAGAGAACCATCGACCTCATCATTGATTTAAGTGACTAAATAATGAGATGAAATCCCACAATTCACTCCTGGGGAGATGCACATAGACCTCATCTTTGATTTAAGTGACTAAATAATGAGACAAGTTCCATAATTCACCCCTTGTGTGAAAAGAATGAGATGATAGCCCACGATTCACCTCTGGGGAGATGGTCATGCACTTCATCATTGATTTAAGTGACATAATGAGATGACATTGCATTATTATAGCTTGTGGAGATGCCCACAGATTTCATCATTGATTTAAGTAACTAAATAAAGCAATCACATCACAAGATTCACCACTGGGGATTCACCCAAAGATATCATCACTGATTTAAGTGACTGAATAATGAGATAGCATCCCTGAATTCACCCCAAGGAGACCTCCATAGAACTCTTCTTTGATTTAAGTAAACAAATAAAGTAACCATGTCTCACGATTCACCCCAGGGGAGTCACTCAAATGATTTTATAATTGGTATAAGTGACTACATAATGATATGACATTGAAGGATTCACCCATGGGGAGATGCCCATAGACTTCATCATTGATGTAAGTGACTACATAATGAGATGACATCAAATGATTTACACATGGGAAGATGACCGTCAACCTCATCATTGATTTAAGTGACTAAATAATGAGATAATGTCCCTCAATTCACTCCTGGGGCAACATGCATAGAACTCTTCATTGATTTAAGTAACTATATAATGTGATAACATCACATAATTCACCCCTGGGGACACACTCATTGATCTCATTATAGATTTAAGTGATCAAATAATGAGATGACCTCACATAATTCAAACCTGGAAAGATGCCCACACCTCATCATTGATTAAAGTGATCAAATACTAAGATGAGGACCCACGATTTACCCCTAGGGAGATGCCTACAGAACTCATCATTCATTAAGTGAGTAATAAGGAAATTACATCACATAATTCACCCCTGGGGAGACAGCCATTGACCTCATCATAGATTTAAGTGATCAAATTATGAGATGACCTCACATGATTCACCCATGGGGAGATGTACATAGAACTCATAATTCATTTAACTAGTAAATAATGAGATGATGTCATATTATTTTTTTCTTGGAATAAGTATAAATTTATTTTTGAAATAAATTTGACAATGAGAATATATGCATGTAAAATAAAAAGAAATGGATCATAAAATGATATTTAAAAATTTTTTTTTACTTTTTCTCATTTTTATTTCTTTTTTTTTAAATTTTATTTTCCAGTTTAAATTTAGGTAAGAATCAAGGTTGCTTCACAAGTCAGTTCCAGGTCCCTCTCCCATTCCCTCCCTTCCTCCCATGCCCTTCCCCCCCCATTATCCCCTCATTTCTCCAGGGAGGGTGAGGCCCTCCATGGGGGTGTCCATAGTCTGTCATTTCATATAGGGCAGGGCCTAGACAGGGTGAGAGTGCACCTCACATTGTTCTATGGGAGTCCAAAGTCCGTGTGTACACTTGGGATGGGTACTGATCTGCTGCCCAAGGCTCAATAGATTCCCTAGGCCTCTTCACTGACACCCAGATTCAGGGGGTCTTGATCAGTCCCATGCTGGCTTCCCAGGCTAATGCCTGGGATTCAAGAGTTAACCTTTGTCTGGTCAGCTGTTTCTGGGGGTTAAACTAGCCCAGTCTTAATCCCTTTGATCATCAGTCCTCCCTCTCTGTTACTGGCTTTCTTGAGTTCAGCTCAGTACTTAACCAAGGGAGTCTGCCTCTTCTTCGATCAGCCACTAAATAAAGTTTCTGTTTCCCAGACTCTCTGGCCATAGGATTGTAGGCTGGCACTCCCCAGATCTATGTCTAAAATCGATGATGTCATATTATTAACCACTGTGGAGACACCCAAAAACCTCATTATTGATTTAAATTACTAGATAATGTGATGATGTCCCAAGATTAATCCTTGGGGAGATACCCATAGAACTCATCATTGATTTAATTCATTAAATAATGAGATAACATCCTCCAATACACCCTTGGGGAGATGTGCATAGACCACATCATTGACTTGTGTGACTAAATAATGAGATGACATCGCACGATTCACCCCTAAGGAGACGTCCATAGACATCTTCATTGATATGTGTGACTAAATAATGTTATGACATCACAAAATTTCACCCCTAGATAGATGCTCATAGACTTCATAATTGATTTAAGTGAGTAAATAATGAGATGACATCTCAGGATTCACCCCTGGGAGATGTCCATAATCCTCTTCACTGATAAATGATACTAAATAATGAGATGTTGTCACATGATATAACCCTGGGAAGACTCCTAAAGACATCTTCATTGATTTGTGTGACTAAATAATGTTATGATGTCACTAGATTCGCCCCTAGATAGATGTTCATTGACTTCATCATTGATTTATGTGAACAAATAATGAGATGACATTACACGATTCACCCTTGGGGAAGGCCCATAAACCACATGATTGATTTAAATAACTAAATCTTGAGAAAATTTCCCAGGATTAGCCACTGGGAGAAAAACAGACCTCATTATTCATTTAAGTGACTAAAAATGAGATTACATAGCATGATTCACCCCTGGGGAGACTGCCATAGACCTCTTCATTGATTTAAGTGACAAAATGAGATGATGTCACCTGATTCACATCAGGGAGACGGCCATAGACTGCGTCATTGATATAAGAGACTAAATTATGAGATAACATCACAGATTACACCTCTGGGGAGAGGCCCATTGACCTCTTCATGGAGTTAAGTGACTACATAATGAGATGACATCACATGAATCAGTCCTCAGGAGATGCCCATAGACCTCACAATTGATTTAAATGACTAAATAATGAGACAAGATTGCAATGTTCATCCCTGGAGAAACACCCAAAGACCTTATCATTGATTTAAGTGACTAAATAATGAGATGACGACACATGATTCACCCCTAAGTAAACGCCTATAGAACTCTTCAGTGACTTTAGTGAACCAATAATGAGATGATGTTACAAAATTCACCACTCGGGAGATGTGAATACACCTCCTCATTGATTTAAGTGACTAAAGAATGAGATGACAGTGAATAATTCAACTCTGGGGAGATGCCCATAGACCTCATCATTAATTTAAGTGACTAAATAATGAGATGACATCCCATAATTCACCCAGGAGGAGATGTCCAATGGCCTCATCATTGATTTAAGTGACTAAATAATCACAAGAAGTCACATTATTTATCCCTGGGGAGAAGCCCATAGACATCATCATTGATTTAAGTAACTAAATACGAGATGAAATCGCATGATCCATCCCTGGGGATATGCCCATAGACCTCATCATGGATTAAGGTGACTAAATAAGGAGATGACATTGCCGGATTCACCACCGTGGACACACCCATAGACCACATCATTGATTTAAGCAACTAAATAATGAGGTGACAATGCAGGATTCACCTGTGTGGAGACACCCATAGATCTCATTATTGATTTAAGTGACTAAATAATGAGATGATGTCACACTATTCACCACTTGGAGACACCCAGAGACCTCTTCATTGATTTGAGTGATATTACATCACACAATTCACCTCTGAATAGACGGGCATAGGCCTCTTCATTTATTTTGTACCTATATAATAACTTGATGTTACATGATTCATCCATAAGGAGACACGCATAGACTTCACCATTGATTTATGTGACTAAATAATGAGATTACGTCTCACAATAAAACCCTGGGAACACCCGCATAGACCTCATAATTTATTTTAATGACTAAATAATGAGATGAGGTTGCATGATTGACCACTGGGGAAACATCATAGACCACATCATTTATTTAAGTGACTAAATATGTGATGATGAAGCATGATTCACCCTTGGGTAGATGCCATTAGACCTTGTCATTTATTTAAGTAACTAAATAATGAGGCGATATTGCAGGATTCACCCCTGTGGAGATGCCCATAGACCTCTTCATTGATTTATGAGACTAAATAATGATATGATATCACAAGATTCACCTCTGGGAAGATGCCCATAGACTACAATAATGATTTGAGTGACTAAATAATGAGATGACATCTCACGATTCACCCTTGAGGAGACTCCCAAAGACCTCATCATTAATTTAAGTGACTATATAATGATATTACATCACATGATTCACCGCTGAGAAGACTCCCATAGACCACTTCATTGATTTTTGTGACTATATAATGATATGACATCACATGATTCATCCATAGGGAGGTGCTAATAGATGTCATCATTGATTTATATGACTAAATAATGAGATGACAACCAATGAATCGCCCCTAGGGAGAAGCCCATAGATTTTGTCATTGATTTAAGTGACTAAATAATGGCATGACATCCCATGATTCATTCCTGTGGAGAAACCCATAGACCACATGACTGATTTAAGTGTCTAAAAGTGAGATGACTTTGCATGATTCACCAATGGGAGACACCCAGAGACCTCATCATTGATTTAAGTGACTAAAGACATGAAGTCACACAATGAGCACCTGAGGAGACATCAATAGTCCTCTTCATTGATTTAAGTGACTAAATAATGAGATGACTTCACATGTTTCACAACTTGAGTGTATGCACATAAACTCATCATTGGTTCAAGTGACTAAATAATGGGATGACATCACACAATTCACCTATGGGAGATACCCACAGTCCTATTCAGTGATTTATGTTACTAAATAATGAGATGATGTCACTGGATTCAGCCCTGGGGACACTCCTAAAACCTCATGATTGATTTAATTTACTAAATAGAGCGATGAGGTAGCATGATTCACTAATGGGGAAATGCCCATAGAACTCATCATTGGTTTAAGTGACTAAATAATGACACGACGTCACCGGATTCACAACCCTGTATAGACCCCCATAGACCTCATCATTGATTTATAAGACTAACTAATGAGATGATGTTCCATGAAACACTACTGGGGAGACAACTGTAGACCTCATCATTGATTTAAGTGACTAATAAGATGTCCTCCCAAGAATCATCCATGGATGGATGCCCTTATATCTCATCATTGATTTAACTGACTACATAATAAGATGAAATCATATGATTCACCCCATGGGAGACACCCATAGACCTCCTCATTGATTCAACTGACTAAATAATGAGATATAGTTAGATGATTCACCCCCGGGGAGATGCCCAATGACCTTATCATTGATTTAAGGGACTAAATAATGTGATGATGTCATATAAGTACTCCGGGGAGACCCATAGACGCCACCATGTTTTGAGGGACTAAATAATGAGATGTGGTCACATGATTCACCTTGGGTGATGAGATGACATTGTATGATTCATCCCTGAGGAGATACCCATAGTCCTCATCATTGATCTAAGTGATCAAATAATGAGGGGATGCAGCATAATTCTCCCCAAAGGGATTCTCCCATACACCTCATCATTGATTTATGTGATCAAATAATGAGATGACCTCACATAATTCACCACCAGGGAGATGCCCATCAACCTCATCATTGATTTAAGTATCTAAATAATGAGATGGTCTTGAATAATTCATCCCTTGGGAGATACCCATAGATGTCATCATTGATTTAAGTGACTCAATAATGATATGATATCAAATTATTCACCCCTGGGGAGATGGCCTTAGACCTCATCCTTGACTTAAGTCATCAAATAAGGAGATGACATCACATAATTTCCTCCTTGGGAGACACCAATAGAAGTCTTCATTGATTTAAATAGTTACATGAGATGACGTCGCATGATTCACCCCTGGGGAGATGCCATTAGACCTCAGAATTGATTCAGATTACTAAATAATGAGATGACATCACTTAATTCTCCCCCATGGAGATGCTTATAGATCTCATCATTGATTTATGTGACTAAATAATGAGATGGCATTGCAAAATTCACCCCAGGTGAGACATCCCTAAACATCGACATTGTTAGAAGTGATCAAATAATGAGAATGACACCACATAATGCACTCCTAGGGAGATGACCAAAGACCTGTTCATTGATTTAAGTGCTCAAATAATGAGATGAAGTCACATAATTCACCCCTGGGGAGACACCCTTAGACCTCATCATTGATTTAGTTACTAAAAATTTGTATGCTCTCTCATGATTCAACCCTGTGGAGAAGCCCTTAGAAGTCATCATTCATTTCAATTACTAAATAATGCAATGATATCGCATAATTCACCAGCAGTGAGACACTGATAGAACACATCATTGATATAAATGATTAAATAGTAAGATGAGGTCACAAAATTCACCCTTGTGGAGAAGCCCATAGACCTCATCATTGATTTAAATGACTAAAAAATGAGATGTCTTCACATGATTCTTCCCTGGGGAGATGCCCATAGAAATCTTCATTGGTTTAAGTGATCAAATAATGAGATGATGTCACATAATACACCACTGGTGAGATGCCATAGACCTCATCATGGATATAAGTGACTAAATAATGACATGACACCAAGTAATTCACCACTGGGAAGACAGCCTTAGATCTCATCATTGATTTAAATTATCAAATAATGAGATGATGTCATATAATTTACAACTGGGGAGATACCTATAGTACTCAACATTGATATAAGTGACTAAATAATGACATGAAATCCTAGGATTCACACTCGGGAAGACGCCCTTAGACCTCATCTCTGATTTAAGTTTCTAAATAATGGGATGAGATCACATGATTCATCCTGTGAAGAGGCCTATAGACCTCATCATTGATTCAAATTACTAAATAATGAGATGACATCACATAATTCTCCTCTGTGGAGATGCTCAGAGACCTCATCATTGTTTTTAAAGACTAAATAATGATATGACATTGGTCAATTCACCCATTTGGAGAAGATCAAGGACCTCATTATTGATTCAAGTGACAAAATAGTGAGATGAAGGGGCATAATACACCATGGGTGAGACACCCCTAAACAGCATCATTGATTTAAGTGATCAAATAATGAGATGACGTCACATGATTCACCCATGAGGAACACCCATAGACATCATCATTGATGTAAGTGACTAAATAATGAGATGACAACACAAGATCTGTTGCCCTTAGACCTAATCAGTTTTTAAAGTGACCAAATAATGAGATGAAGTCACATAATTCATCCCTGAGGAGAAGCACCTAGGCCTCATCATTTTTTAAGTGACCAAATAATGAAATGACGATACAGAGCTAACTCCTGAGAAGATGCCCAAAGAACTCATCTCTGATTTAAGTGACTAAATAATGAGATGGCTTACTATGATTTACCTCTGGAGAGATGCCCATAGACCTTATTAATAATTTAAGTGACTAAATAATGAGATTATCTTGAATAATTCATCCCTGGGGATATGCCCATAGATTTCTTCATTGGTTAAATGTCTAATAATGAGATGTCCTGGCATAATTCACCTCGAGGAAGAAGTTGAAATGGGTCATCATACAGGTGCCATCATCACATCCCAGTTACTACTAAAATGTGTTGGGACCACTTTATGATAGTCTGAATACTAGGTATTGATTTACCTAGTGGATGTGCTACATCAAGGATGATAGGGCTGTGTATGTCCTCATAGTGAAATGAGGAGAAACAAAAACCTACATAGAGGGAGTGAGTGCTTATTTATATGAGTGAAATAGGAAGCATTTAATGTGTTAAGATCTTATTGAGTTTGTGACTTACAAAGCAATCAGGCATCCTGCAATAGCTGACTATTTTTTTATCTGGTGGAACTTCACTGCCAGTTTTTGCACCAGAGAGGATGCTAAACCTACATATTTGCTTAAGACATGGTATAGAGGAGACAGTTGAAGGTTCTGTACTACTATTGTTCAAGTTAGGATGTTGATGTTTCATACTGAGGAGACTTGGTTTCTGACTCTGGATTCCATGCCAGTAGTTTTGTTTCTTGGATTTATAGACTAACGTCCAGGAAAGAAATAGGGTTTCATTAATTTTTCTCCATGTATGTTGTCAGAACAATTGTGTGGTGACACTTCCATCAGAGGAAAGACTCGGTTTCTTGAAATGATAATACAAAAAATATTGAAATCAAACATCACTGCTTTGCACTGACACAATATGGAAGACACATCCCTTGTCAGAATTGATTAACATTTTTCAATAATGCCGAGTAATCTTGTGGTACACTGCTAGTTGGTGGGTGTTGCTCAGTTGACAATCTATTGACTGAAACTATGTTAAAAGCAGCTTGATATTCTATTTGAAGTATTATCCAGAAGCAGAATTATCTTACTAATGTACATAGTACATTTTATCTTTTTTTGTTCTTGGGGATTCAGATAATTATGTTTCCTCCCAAAAGTTATCTCAGACTGTATCAGTTAAGTAGTAGGTATATTAAAGCAGATCTACTTATTCTCCATACATATTTAAAATTGGAATAAGAATTGATTTAGGAAGCCTCTTCCAAATACATCCCTCATCAAGAGCAAATGTTGACATTAGTTATAGTGTTTGGATCACAGAGGAGTGTAATTTCCTCATTTCAGGGTAGTTGAATATTCTTCTGTCTTAGTGTATAACAGTTTTTTCATAACTAAGTAGACAGCAATTGATCACTCATTTGAATTACATATCTTGTCCACACCCTGCATCTAGAAAGCATTCAGATCGGGTAGATATTTAGGGAGCGATTTGCCATAAAAATGGTGTCCCCTTGATTGTGATTGGTATAAATATGCTTCAATGGCACAGAGAGAGTGAGCTTTTTATGTGGAAAACACCAAAGATACCAAAAAGGTGTCAGACTCCTCTTCAGGGTCAGTGCTTCTAGAACATCTAGCTTAATGTTGGTATGTAAAAGCATTTTCCAAATACACAGGGCAATTTCTCAGGAATACAGAAATAACTATCTGCACCAGTTATTGTGAAAGTAAATGTATGTGAGCCTGTGTTTTTGCTTTCTGTGTATTTTATTTCCATATTGAGTGTCCTTTTGTTTGTTTGTGTGTGTGTGTGTGTTGCACAAAGGATACAGTACAAAAATAATGTGTTCCATTGGTGTGGGAAGGCGATGAGTATGGAAGAGACCATAGAGTGGTGCTGGTCTACAGTTTGGTATATTGAATACCTATATTCGAATAATCTTTTCAAGTGGCTTCATAATACCTTTGTTTGCAGGTGTACAGTACTTTAGGCAAAGATTTCACTCATGGTTAGAAGTATAAATATGTTAACAACTCACAGTCAGACTTAAGTCACTTGAGGATAGCAAATATGTATATATTGTGTGATATAGTGTTGGAGGTGTGAGTCTTGAGTAGTCACATGTACTAGAATCTTGTTTCTAAGAAAGTAAAATGAGATTGTTTTGGCTCCATGTAATTAACCTCACATGCATGGAACATCTAATCTTTAGAGATGTTTCTATCCCTAATTAGTGCCCTAGTACAAATTATAATTTCAGCATATGTAGTGTGGGGGTACTTCCAATGAAGTCTTGATAAACCACACAGTAAGAGCTAAAGGAAATTAAGGGATATTTTGAGTTGGAAAAATGATCTTCCCCTGGGAAGAAACATTTGGCTATACAATATTTCCCTCTTTTGAGATTATGATATAGTTACAGAAATTATCCCCTACTTTTGTCACTACAGAACAATTTACTTTCTATTCTTTGCACATTCATGGACTTTATTCTGATAAGTACCTAACTATATACAAGAGAATACGTATCCCTAACTTCATAGATTCCTGTTCATCTGTAACCTTTTCTTCTCTTCCTTTTGTTCTCCCTTTTTCTTTTTCCCCATGCCTTCCTACCTACTTCCTTTCATTTATTTTTCATTAACCAATTTTAATGCTCTTCTTTCCTGTCATTTTGGCCTTATTTTACTTTCCTCCCTTTGTGCATTTTTTCTTTTTAAATATTCTTTCTATTTTTTTCAATTTTTCAATTCTGTCATTTATTGCAGATTAAATTCATGGACCAACAATCCCTCAGAAAATATTTCTGTAAAGCAAAAAGACATCTATTAATAATGCAGTGTGTTGGCAGCACTGCATGTTGGTATGCAGTGAGACATAATGTTTATATAGTAGATATATACCAGTAAGGAGAAGAATGTGCTGTCTTTATGGAGGATCAAAATAATCAGATGAACATATGTCCAGGCATGAACTGGATGCTTCGTAAAACCAATGAAATAGGAAAAGTTTCTTGTGTCCATGTTGCATTACATTTGTGGATTAATTAAAAAATACCCATTCACCAATAGCTGACTCACAGTTAATCTCTTGGCACCTTTCTCCAACTTTGTCATTGTCTAGAGGAGAATTGCCAAGATTAAGTTTGCGAAAGCCTTATGGACATCCATTTTAAAACAAGGTGTCTGTGCTTGGTAAAATGATCCTTGATCAGTAGTTGAAGAAGGGGTAACACAGGGCTCACTTGTAATCCATTATAGAGATATGTATTGAAAGAATCCAAGACCTGGGGAAGGGAAATTAAATATGTATTTCTCCCCTACAAAGTAAGCCAGGCCTCAAAATATTGAGAAGACATGGCAGGGTATTGCATGTATGTTGTATATGTGGTACAGAATATGTACCAATTGTCCCTTCCAAGTTTAAACAGGGGTTATATATTCATCTTTGTTGTAAGTCTCATACAGATACAGCTACCAAATAGAATAAAGTTCAACACAGAATAAAATTCAGAAATTACAGAGGTGAAAGTTCTCCTCTTACTATAGTGGTTTACACTTATGACTGACTACATAAGAATGTCTTAATTGATATTTACACCTTATGAAGCATATTCATTATAATGGCAATTCTTTTTTTTTTGGTTTTATGAGACAAGGTTTCTCTGTATTGTTTTGGAGGCTGTCGGTACAGCCCGGCCTTGAACTCACAGAGATCCCCTGCCTCTGCCTCCCGAGTGCTGGGATTAAAGGCATGCACCACCACCACCCAGCTCAATGGCAATTCTTATAAAGGAAAACATTTAATTCGTTCTGGCTTACAGTTTAGAGTTTTAGAGGTGTCATCAACTGTTGTCAGTGTCAGGAAATATGACATTTAGTCTTCCTTCAAAAGTATGTATATTTTATAATACTGTCAATGCAGAAGATAGCAAATAGATCCTTATCTGTCTAAACATCCAGTCAATACAACTCTTGTGAAATTACTGAAAGAATATCAATCATCCCACAAGTACATTCGCATAAAAATATTCATAGCAGTTTTATTCATGTAGTAATAACCTACATGATTCCCCTCAACCAAAGAATGGAAAAGAAAATTGTGACACTTTTACCGAATGGAGTACTCCTCAGTGGTAACAAAATGATGTCCTTATGAAGTTTTCAGGCAAATGGATGGAACCAGAAAAAACACCTTAAGTAAGGCAAAACAGACTCAGAATTTCCTACCATTACCTACTGAATGATGACATATAAGGTAGTCATCAATATCATTATCAGAGATGGGCATTGAATGAAGCCTCTCCACTATTCTTTAGATTGTTAGATGATGTCATCCTTGTAAATCTCTGGACACTTCCCTGGTGTCAGATTTCTCTTTAAACCTATAATGGCTCCGTCTATGATGATATCTCTTAGCTTCCTATTCTATATTCTTCACCAGACTTCCTGATTCTCCATGTTCTCCTTTTCTCCTCTTCCTTTTCTCCTAGCTCTCTCTTCTCTCCCCCAATGCACAGGGGACCTTGTCCCTTTGCCCTTCTCTGAGGGACCATATATGTCACTAGTAGGGTCCTTCTTGTTTCCTAGCATATCCAGTTGTGTGAATTGAAGGCTGGTAATCATATGCACTTTGTCTAAAATCCATATATATGTGAGAACACACTATATTTATCCTTTGGTGATTGGGTTTCCTTTATCAGGATGATATTTTCTTATTCCATTCATTGCCTTAAGAATTTCAAGATTCCTTCGTTTTTTCACGGAGAGTAGGTCTCCATTGTGTAAATGTACCACATTTTCTGTATACATTGTTCAATAGAATAAACATATTAGCACATAGGTTTATTCAAGGTTATATTTATTACAAATAATGCTATGAACATAGTTGAACAAATGTTCTTTTTGTATGAATGTGCATTTTTGGGTTTAAGCCTAAGAGTGGAATTACTGGATCTTATGCTAGACTGATACCCATTTTCCCAAGAAATCTCCATACTGATTTCTAAATGGGCCATACAATTGGCACTCAAACCAGCAGTATAGGAGTGTGTCTCTTTGTCCAGATCCTCTCCAGCATACATTGTCATTGGTGTTTTTTATTTTAGCCATTCTGACATTAGTAAGATGGTATTTCAGAGTTGGTTTGATTTGCCTTTTCATGATGGCTAAGGATGTAGCCCACTTTCTTAAGTGTCTTTCCTCGCTTTTAGACTCCTCTACTGAGAATATTCTATTTAGTTCTGTACCTTAATTTTAATTGAATTTTTTGGAGTTGTGCATACTAGCTTTTTCTTTTGCTTTTTGGTAAAGGGGAGTCATATATTACCTTTGTTTTTAAGAGTGTAATTAGCTTCCTTAATTTGGTTTTTCCTTTCAGTACTATCTGTAGGTCTGGATTAGTGGATATGTATTACTTATATCTGGATTTGTTGTGGAATATCTTCTTTTCTCCATCTATAATTTTTGAAAGCTTTGATATGTATAGTAGTTTGGGCTGCCATCCATGGTCCCTTAGTATTTGTAGAATATCTATGTAGGACTTTCTGTCTTTCATAGTTTTGAAAGAGAATCAGGTATAATTCTGACATGTTTGCCTTCATAGTTTACTCAGATGTTTCCTTTGTTGTTCTTAATATTCTTACTTTATTCTGCATGTTTGGAATTTTGTGGTTATGTGGTAAGGGGAATATTTGTAGTTCACTCCATTTAGTGTTCATTAGACTTCTTGTACATTCATCATCATGTCTTTCTTCAGGTTTGGAAAGTTTTATTCTATGATTTTGTTGAATATGTTTTCTGCACCTTTGAGGTGGATTTCTTCACCTCCTTCTGTACCTATCATTTTCAGGTTTTGCCTTTTCATGGTGTCCACATTTCCTTGATATTTTGTGTTTGAGTTTTGTTGGCCTTAAGATTTTCTTTTGTTGGTGAATCTATCTCTTCTAATGAATGTTCAGTGCCTGAGTGTCTCTCTTTTGTCTCTTGAATTCTGTTGGTTATGCTTGCATCTGTAGTTCCTGATCATTTACCCAGAATTTCTCATTCCAGATTTCCCTAAGACTGTGCTTTTTTATTGTCTCTATTTGAGCTTTCCAACCTTGCACTGTTTGATTGTTTCTTGTATTTTTGGGATTGTCTTTTCTTCCATTTCTTTAAAAGATTTGCTCATTTCCTCTTTTTCGGTCTCTTTCAACTTCTTGAAGGTATTGTTTAGGGCATTATCTTCTTCATCTGTGTAGTGATGTTCAGGTATTTCTGGATTAAAGTCCCTAGACTCTTTTGCAGCCATTTTTTCTGTTGTTAAATATCTTCTTACAATATCATCCTCCTATCCCTACTTCAAGTGCATACAGTGGGCATCTCTTCCTCCCCTGGTGGGTATTGGTCCAAAGTTATTTTCCCATGGGTTCAAACAGGTTCAATACTCATGGTGAGTGCAGGCAGGTCTGAGACATTCCATCTCTTGCTGAATCGGAGATGAACGATCACAGCAAAGAATCAAAGTTTCTTGGTCCTCCACAGTGGAGTAGACCTGCCTGCCATCTCCTGACCAGGAGTTCCCAGAGTGAGCAAGCAGAAGTAGAGCCTGTGACAGGTGACCAATCTCACCTCTACCCTACATTGTTGATAGAGCACTCTGTGGAAATACAGGATGACTTGGGACTGTGCATTCTCATATGTGGTCTCTTAGGTGTGTCAGTTGGAGATCTGAAAGGCTCCTCTGTTTCAGAGACAAACCTGGATTTTCTGGAGCAGGCAGAACCCTCTCTTACCACCTCACAACTGGAGACAAGTATTGGTGTTACAACATGAAAGCCTTAGATATAAATCATGGATGCTCTCCTATCTTGAATTCATATTTTGAATTCTTCCTAGAATGACTTGATGGGGTCTTAGCTCACTGGAGACTTAGTGTTCATTTGAACACTGTGCATTAGTAGGCATTTTATTAGTGGGCCTGCCAAGTGGGTCTATTCCAAGCCTAGGAATTTGTCTGTCAAAGAGACCTTGAAGGGCAATTTTCACAACCTTCATAATGTTA
The DNA here is from genome assembly GCF_017639785.1 of Mesocricetus auratus. Taxonomy (NCBI): domain Eukaryota; kingdom Metazoa; phylum Chordata; class Mammalia; order Rodentia; family Cricetidae; genus Mesocricetus; species Mesocricetus auratus. Next base: position 74,455 of record NW_024429214.1, on the reverse strand, counting down.
TGGCATATTGTGAAGATGTCACTTCAGGGCAACTTGACAAGACTAAAGCTGTCATCTGGAAGAAACAATTTCTCAATACATTCTGAGATCTGCTGTGGTAAGAACAGGATCAACCATCTCCCTCACTTGCTAGGCTTGTAATGACATGCTCTCCATCACAGGCAATTTGCTTTTGTACACACTCCTTTTAAAATGGCTATTCTGAAGCCTCATCCCAAAACTGCTTAGCTGGATCTTTAAGAAGCAATCCTAACTACATGAGATAATACCCTACAAATTCTCAAGGAACTATGATAGAGTGCACATGGGCATGGCTTGTTTTTTCCTTATCTTTTAAAATCCACTAGAATTTGAACTAGAAGAACACTGTAATGACAAGTTTTCTCAGGTTGTCTAGACATATTAATTTGGATAAGTAACAGTGTAGCAAGGGTTGAGCTCAGATAAGATATATATGGTATGGATTACATACCAGATGGATGTATGCAACCTGGCAAAAGGAAAAACAGACTCACTAGTGTAGACTACACAGCACTGTATTTTGGGCTCATATTATTCCTACAGGACAAAAACCTGCCCGAGTTCAATTCTTCAACCCCTAATACCTCTTATAACCAGAAAAAAAATTTCACAGGAAGCAAATACACATTGCAGAGAGCCTGTAATCTGAAGAGTTAATCCACAATGTGGGAGATTCTAAAGGATTTACAATGTTTAGTTGGAATAAAGAAGTGCTGAAGGTATTCTTTGAATCCCAGAAATTATTCCTGGATAGGAAAACTTTACTTCTGCTGAGTTATGAGGAAAGCTGGTTAGCAGCAAGGCCATGTTCACTCCTCAAGACACCAGGAAGCCCATTCCTGAAATTCCATTGTGTCCTGGAGACCATGGTATCCTGTGAAGTAACATGTGTTGCAGCAACCCCAACTGCATTTGGACGGGAGACAGACCAGAAGAAGATTGATTTGAAAATCTGAAGCTGAAGCCTCAGTTTAAACTGTCTAAGAAGAAAAGTTTCAAAAGGAAGGAAAGGAAGTCCTAGGATGAAAATGGGGATCTCCCTGGAGAAGGTCATGTTGGGCTTGTACTTTGAGTAATGGAGCAGGGGAATTGGGGCTTCTGGGAAGAAATTGGACATTATTGTCTGATAGGTCTTCTGGAAGTCAAGGATTCCAGGCTAGCAATTTGTCTCCCAGAAGCCAGGAACTGGAAAGGCAAAGTGGTTCTCCTGGGAGCTTTTGGTTTTAAATCTTACACTAAAGGGTTGGTTGATGTAGGACCAGCATCAAAATGAGACCAACCATAGAGATGGAGCAGTGGAGTGTGCCCAGCTCAAGGCAGGTCATCACTGTACTTCAAAACCAGTGGATACCTTTACTACTGTTCACCTATTCTGTGAGCCCTGAGTTGTCAGTGGCGTGAATTTGTGAGTCCGGTGAACATGTTCTGCACCTGTATGGTTTCTCCACTGACCTATAACCATGTGCTTGGAGTGATATGTCAGGATGTTGTGAATGCTCAAGAAATACCTGCATGCATGTGGATTATGGTAATTGTTTCCTAACTTCTAAACCCACAGACTTGTGAATTCTACAGGTAATTTGAATGGAGACTCTACAGCTGTGAATAAGGTTTAGTAAGTTCTTTCTTTCTTTCTTTCTTTCTTTACATAATGCATATGCTGAGGGGACAGGGGAAAGCAGGTGGGTAAGTCATGCAACTACCTTCAGAGTTGTGAGACCTGAGATCCCCTGCAGGGGCATCTCAATCCTGAGTCAAAATCCACTGGTGTGTCACTGAGTCATAGGCAAGGAGCATTCTGAAACATTTTTGAGGGCTCAGTGTGATCATTATGGTTGGTCACAATGCAAGTTTACTTGTGTTCATCACCCCAAGTGGCTTCTAAATAGCAAACACCAACCTAAGCCTTCCTCAACCAAAAGGAGGTGAAACAGCAGATGGAGTGTCTGAACAGCCAGCCAGTGCAAGTGACCAGAGATACAAAGGAGTTGCGAGATAGCCTCATCTCCATCACTGATGGATCCCCTGACAATAAGTATTAACTTATTTTCAATGCCATCATGACCATCTTGGCTCCATAATTTCATCCTTTGTATATATAATCTAATATATGAGCTTCTTTTTCTAAACTTTTAGTGTGTTTCTTTTCACAACACAGTAACTCTAAATCCTTCCCAGGAGTAAAATATTGTTGGGTCCCCGCCCACTCGTGGTCTCTGTTCGTTGCTGGTCAGCCAACAGGTGAATCCTATTTTCGAGTCCAAGTGCATCCTGTTTTTGAGTCCTGGCTTACTGACCTTGACTTGCAAAAGATAGGAATTGAAACAGGTACATCAACTTCTAACAGTAAAATTGAATAGATAAATCTCCAGAATTTCTCCCAACACCAAGTTCAGGAAAGTGAGAGATTGTCATAGGAGGTTAGCAGGGTGGATTGGATTTTATCTCCAGGCTATTGTCCAACACCAAGATCAGGGAAGAAAGGGCACCCTGAAAAATCACCCTCAGAGTCTGGTGAGCAGGTAAGGATTTCTGAGGGTGTATTTGGAAAATGGGTGCCTCAGCTTCTAAGGCTGTATGGATTGAAGTGTTATTAGAATTGTTATGGAGACAAGGAAGCAGCATTAAGCAGAACAGATAATTTTAACTTAGGAAAAGACAATTCCATGTTTTTTATACTCAGAAGAGCTTAATATTCATGATTGGGAAAAAGTTATAAATGACCGCCTAAGGGCTGTTCAAAAAGAAGTACCAGAATATTTTCCTATTGATGCCTTTCCCTTTGGAGATTAATGAAAGATGCCTTATTGATCTGATATTTAAAAAGCATTTTAAAAATGCTCAGGAAGAACAAATTGTAAGTTGCTTCCCATGTGTAGCCTTAAACTGTACTACTATTTACTACTATTGATGTGCTACCATTGTGCTGTGCCACATTACAAGGTAAGTCTGTAGCTCTTGAAATGATAAATGGCACACAGAACTTTTTACCATTCAAGCAGTTATTACCACTCAACCAGTTGCTTAAAGAAATTCTGTTATCTGTAATTTGGAAGATTGGACAGAACTGGATCTCTTTTATCTGGGTCTATTGTGACTAAGCCTCCACTCACCCAGCTCAAAGGGAAATCAGAGCAACCCAAGTAGATAGACAAATGGCACATCTAAACTAAAAATGGAGGCTGCTCATCAGTTGGTGGAAGAGCAATTGGTGGCTGGACATTTTGAAAATTCCACATTCACTTGGAATACACCCATTTATTAATAAAAAATTAGGAAAATGTTGCCTTCCTCTTACTTCCCAGCCAAACAAAGACATGCTCTCATCCAGAGGCAAGTGGCTTTTGTGCAGGCTCTTCCTATTCTGGCGAGTCTGAAGCCATCACCAAAAACTGCTTATTTGGAGCACTAAGAGACACTCCTAACAAAACCTGACATCATTTCCTACATTCCCCATGGGATTAGGGTGTACTGCACATGGGCCTGTATTGTAAGCTAAAAGGTGAACTGATAAGTGTGCTGGCAAGATTTCTACAATTGTCTGGATATATTAATTTGTCTAAAAAGTAAGAGTGGAACACGGACTGAGCTCAGGTGAGGTATAGCATGGCCTGGATTAGACACCATGTGGATGAGCAACCAGGGAAACTGAATATACAGCCTGTAATGGAGCCAAGACAAAACTGTAGTTTGGACTCTTATTATTCCTAGAGGACACAAATGAATCTGAGTTCAACTCCTCACCTGCTAAATCTTCTTGGAACCAGAAAAAAACATTTGCACAGGAAGCAAATGCACACTGTAGAGAGGTTGGAATCTGCAGTTAATACCCCATGTGGAAGTTAATAAAGTATTTCCAACCAATTAGAGATCTTGTTTTTGAAGGAGGTGCTGAATGTTTTGGTTTGTGCCCCAGGAGTGATTCCCGGATAGAGAAACCTACATCTGCTGCGTTATGAGGAAAGCTGGTTAGCAGGGAGGCCATGCTCATTCCACATGACATCAGCAGGCCCTTCCCTGAAATTCCATTGTATCCTGGAGAACATGGAATCCAGTGATGTCGCCTGAGTTGGAGAAATACCAACTACCTTTGGAGAGTCCTCCAGTGCCTATAAGTTTCAACGACGAACATGTTGCCAAGACTGGGGAATCTCCTTAGGAGAGAATATGGAGAAGGGAGACAGACAAGAGAGGCAGAAGCCTGACCTCCAGCCTTAGCTTAAACTGTCAAAGCAGAAAATGTTCAAAAGAAAGAACAGTAAGTCCTTGGCAGAAGATTGGGAGCTCCCTGGAAAAGCTGACTTTACCTTAAATTTCGGGTAATGGGACACAGGAATTGGGGTTTCTTGTCAGAAATTGTACATTACTGCATGACAGGGCTTGTGGAAGTCAAGAATTCCAGGCTACTAATTTGTGTCTCCCAGTGGCCAGGGAATGGCAAGGCAAACGCTCCTCTCCTGACAGTTCTTAGTTTAAAATCTTACAATGCAGTGATGTTTGATGGAAGTTGAGCTTCAAAATGAGACCAGCAGAATGGAGAGACTAATGGAGTGTACCCAGCTCCATGAAAGTCATCACTATACTTCAACATCATTGGATAACATTTTAAGCAATGGGCACCTACTCTGTATGATGAGTTGTCAGTGAGGTGACTTTTTTAGTCTGGTGAGGATTTTCTGCAATTGTATTGCTTCTCTAACAACCTATAGCCATGTGCTTAGGGTGACATTTCAGGATATTTGTGGTTCTCAAAAAAAGAACTGAGTGCCTGTGGATATGGATATTGTTTCTTAGTTTCTAAACCCATAGACTTGTTAATTCTAGAGGAAGTTTGAATGGACACTCTGCAGCTGTGAAGAAGCCTGAAGAGGTTCTTTCTTCACATGAAGCATGTGCTGAGGAACCAGAGGAAAGTAGTTGGCTGAGATATGTGACTACCTTCAGAGATGGGACAGCTGTTGTAACCTGCAGGGGCATCTTAAGCCTGGGTCAAAATCCAATGATATGTCACTGAGTCAAGGCAAGGAGTATTCTGAAATATTTTTAGGGATATAGCATTATCTGTATATTCTGTATGTGTTGCACAATGCAAGTTTACTTGAGTTCATCAACGTACAGTGACTGCTCGAAAGCCATCACCAACCTAAGCCCTCCTCACCAAAAAGGTTGTGAAACACCATATGGATAGTCTGAATATCCAGAAAGAGCAAGTGACCAGAGAAACAAAGGAGCTGCAAGATTACCCTATCTCCATCACTGAAGGATTTCCTGACAATACATATTCATTGTTTCCCATGCCATGGTGTCCATCTTATTTCCAAAATTTCACCCTTACTTTATTTCATCTAAGATGTGAGCTTCTGTGTGTATACACATTAAGGATGTCCCTTTGCGAAACACAGTCTCTTTAAATGCTTACCTGATGCAGAACCTGAAACCTGGCAGGAGTGTGATGGGAAGAGACTATTATTCTCTTCTTCCAAATGAAACCTAGAACCCATGTCCAAAGTCACATATCTCAGGGATTGTATAGTAGAGTTTCTTCCCAGAATATATCTGGAAAAATTCTGTTAAGGGATGCTTCTGTGAGATGTTAGCAGCTGTGAGTTTGTGGTGATTCTTTAATGGCCTGACATGACACTGTGTGCTGGGTTTTTCAAGTAGCAATTAGAGAGGCATGTTCACACATTTAAGTGTACAGATACATGACTTGGAACTGATTCCTGCACACTTCGGTGTTCTCTGAGATGACACACATGCATGCACTATTTAACATCCCTTGGTACCATCAAATTGCTCTCTCTCTCTCTCTCTATAACTCCCAAGCAAAGCTCCCCCATCACCTTTCACTCAATATCCTGGAAACGGCAGACCTCCTGAGCACAGGGGACCCTGGGAAATGGAATCCTAGCAGACAGAAAAGGGCAATCTGCCCACTGGGAATACCTATGTCTCCCGGGGATCACCAGCTGCCTTTCACAGGTCAACCCAGAATCAGTGGACCTGCTGAGAGCCGGGGATGCTGGGAAATGGAGTCCTGGCCTAGAAAATTGAGAAGTATTCCTGTGATCCCCCTGGCTGCCATCACCATGACGACAACCCAGAAGCAGTGGGCCTCCAGAGCTGCCCAATCAACAGGGTGCACCTGAGAATCAGTGCTATGTTTGCATATATTCTAAACCAAGGGAAGTATACTTCACAGAATTTTTTTCCAAATATTTTGGTGGTACTCTCAATCAAGCCTTTGAAGAGTATTGGAAGGTGGCATTAAGCAGAAATCATAACACAAGACAAGGTACTGTGGACAGACTAAGAATATTAACTGTGGACTAAGGAACTCTGGTCTAGGAGTATGTTTTTCACTGGCACCCTGCCTTTTGCAAGATTTGATGTCATTTCTTTTTTGTAATTTAACTTAGAAACAAGCTTGCTTCATATGTCAATCGCAGCTTCCTCTTCCACACTTCCTGCACCGCCATCCACCAACCTCCAGTCACCCACCCCTTCCCAGGACGGCTGAGCCCATCCATGGGAGAATCTCCAAAGTCTGCCATATCATCCTAGATATATATATATATATATATATATATATATATATATATATATATATATATATATCCAGGCTTTTGCCTGACATGTTAGACTTGTTTGTGACATAGGTACCACAGATTGCCATTTCAGCTTAGAAATGGTAAGATCTAGTGGCATGACTGTGACTTTTTTTTGATGGACAGCTTGAAGCATGAACCCCAATATCTGTTTCTGTGTTAGTAATTTCCACTTTACAGATAACATCTTCTTTATAAGGAAGAAGAAAGACATAGTTCAGAGGAAGAAGCATTGGCATGCATGGTGTGTTCTGCTAGGAATTCTAAATTGTCTAGTTATATTGCTGTTGAGAGCATGTGTTCTGTCTATTATTTCTGGTTTTCTGAAATTAAATTTCTCAGGAAGGATCAAATATCAAGAGATTAGAATTATTGTGTGTTACAAAAATTAACATATTTTGAGCCTTGAAATAGAGCCTGGGTCTTGTGTGGGTCTTGTATTTATTCACAGTCAATTAATACACATAATACAATCAATAACCACAAGCCTGGAAAGGAAAGAGAATGGAGGAAGCTGGGGAAAAAACAAAAAAATATGTTATTTAGAAACTTTGGGGCCAGAGACTTTGGTTATGTTATTCCTTACTGTCTCTATTTTCTTCATTTAATGAAGTGGTTTTTAGAAGCAAAAAACTTGAGGTATCTAGTGCTCTTGAAGGCAATATCTACAGAATAGTTTCCTGGACTGACTTCTCATTGATTAGGACATGGCCTTTAAACCAAAGACAGATTGCTTCAAATTTTAGCCATAGGGGGTCTGTGTTTGTGTACAATTTTACATCATCTGACCTTGGTTACCCTTCCAACAATACCAATACTTACAGTTTTTTAAAATCACAATGACAATATGGAGAATGCAGTGTTTAATTCATACATATGTTGTGTTCACTAGCACATACCTATATGAACATATTGCATGTGTACAAATACCTTCTGCTCTACTGATGTTAGCAAAGGTAAATGGGTACAATTATCAGTGTGAAGGCTGGAAATCAGATTTTCAAACTTACCGACAAAATTAATTCCGTGTCTGAACATAATGAAAGTGTAGCAGATCAAACACTATTCCTAGAAGGCAACATATATGCCATTTAGGCCACTAGGGATAATATTATTTTGTGATTCAAATTGGGCTTAAATGAGGAATCAAAAATGGGCAGATTTTATGCAGTCCTTAGAAAAATTTCTGATTCAGGATATCCAATCACTCAGAGATACCAAATTCAAGAGACTGCAAGCCTTAGAGGAGGTACAATCTGATGCACCACATTGACCATTTTCAATAGCAGGCCATAAAAGATGTATAGCTACAAGACCCCTAGGATATCTTCCCAAGGTTTAAGGAGAGCTCATATGGCCTTTCCAGTAACTATTAGTGAAAGACCAGCAATAAGCATGGACCATAATGTTTCCATCATTTATCAGTGGGAATACATACTGTGGAAGGTCCCAAAAGGAATTCAGCAGGCCATTGATTCTAACTGAGTCCACAGATCCTATGTCAGGGAATTGCTGAATACTTGGGCAAGGATAAATAAAATAACACCAAAAGATTGGAGGGCTTTTTGGATGGAAGAAGTAAAGGTCAACGAAATTCAAGGGCTAAAAGAAGGTTTTGATGCTTTCCAAGATAAGATTCTTGGTAAGGGTGAGTATGCTGATTCACAGGCCAAGACTGATTTCAATGACCACTTAATATCTTTGTGCAGTACAGCAGCTATGAATGCTGTCAAGAAGGTTCATGAGCAGAAGAAAAAATACAACTGTACACTAAGTTGGTACAGTGTCTGAGAGAAGAATTCACTTAATTTTTAGAAAGACTGTCCAGAGCATTAGAACTACTAGTACCTGAAACAGAGTCTAGCAAAATCCTAACAGAGTCTCTAGCTCATGATAAAACAAATATAATATAATATATAAAATGTTTATATACAATATAAACAAATAATTTGGCCTTTAAAATTTAGATTATCGCCAATGGATGAATAGGTTTTACATACAAACGTCGAGGATAATGATAAAGATACAAGAACCTGGTTATGAGAGGTAATTTCTATGGGCCTAAAGAGGCACCAAGATGCCAAATGCCATAACTGTGAGGATATATGAACTTGGGTTGGAAAAGTAATCTCCAGAACTTTATAAACTCAACATAATACCAGATATTTTAATTGCGGCAGGATAGGACATCTGACTAGGAAGTATAGACAAAACATTCCTAGAAATAATGCTCCACCTAGGAATGATTCAAACAGCAGGCCTCAGTCTACTAGATTATAAAGGGATGTGGCAAAGGACGACATCCCAGCAATGAAAATAGGTCAACCACAGACAAACAAGGTAACCCTTTATAATCAGGATACACCTCGATGGACCTCATTTTTTTAGTTTTTATGAGACAGTTTCTCTGTTTTGGAGGCTCTCGGTCCAGCCTGGCCTCGAACTCACAGAGATCAGCCTGCCTCTGCCTCCCAAGTGCTGGGATTAAAGGCGTGAGCCACCAACATATGGCTTCGATGGGCCTCTTGAAGCCCACATGTCAAAAGTGGTCTGGTCGTTACCAGACACTGGGAAAACAGTTTCCCCAGGACAATATGAAGATGCAGTGCCTATTCTAAAGAATAATAATGCTCTGGATGATAGGAGAGCTACTGGGAGAGAATCAACTGTAACTGGATGAAACAAAAAAAACCCTGTATTTTGGTAAACGTCTATACAGGATCACAGACCCAAATTACTGCTTAAAATGAGTAATATGATATTTATCTGTATTTTACACACTAATGCTGCCACCATTATAATTCAAAAATATGGGCCCGGCAGATGGCCACTACAGGAATTAATGTTTACTTCTTAGGAAATGGAACTCTATGTCAAATAAAACAAAGAACAAGATGGTGTGATTGTATAGAGTTCAAGATACAAACAACGAGACTGATGACATGTTTCACAGATATGGCTATGAATCTCTGGTGTCGTGAGTTATTCCATCAATGGAATTCCAAGCTTAACACTCCTGCTGTGCCAGATATAAATCATAGAGAAGCTCTTAGTGGCACAGAAAATACTGTAAGGAACTACAATAACCAGACACCAAACATACAGGCTGTATCTAAATAGGATGCTAGTGCCACACCTACAGAAGAACCAAAAACACTATCCTTAAAATGGCAAACAGATGAAACTGACTGGATAGGACAATGGCCGACAACCACTGAGAAGGTAGAGGCCTTACAAAAGCTAGTTCAGGAACAGCTTAATGCTGGACATTTTGAAGAATCCACCAGTGTTTGGAATTTTCCTGTTTGTGTTAACAAAAAGATTTCTGGTAAATGGAGAAGGCTTAATGATCTGAGAGCTACGAATGATTTGGGCTCCCTAAGCTTGGGATGCCATTACCTTTTCTAATACCCAAAGCATGTCCAGATAGTAAGAAATCTAAAAGATTACTTCTTCATTATACCTTTACAAGAAAAACATAGAGAAAAAGTTGCCTTCAAATTGCCTACATATATCAATTTTTAAACACATTAAGAGATTTCAATGAAAGGATTTGCCACAGAGAATGTTAAGCACACTTACTTCATACCAGGACTGGGTCTTCCTCAACTAACTTGAAGGGACCCAGCAGAGATTATTGTACCCTTAACAAATGAGTAAATTTCCTCCTTATGGAAGGATAATTAATATTAGCAATGGGCTTGCAATAACTATTTAGAAATGATTAGCAAAAGTTATCTCAAAGCAGAGAGAAATAAATTCATCAACATTACAATTTGGAAGAAAAATGCCTGTAAAAAAAAGCTGGCTTTTGGGTTTGATTTGGATCATTTCCTCTTAATTCAGGTATGTTTTTAAAAATAAAATTCAGACTTTTTGTTTTATATCAAGAAACCATTGATGTAAGACAGGAGAAAACAAAATCTAGGGACTGTCATGTATTTATACTCAGTTTGTGCGCTGAAAGTCTAATTTGCTTCGAAGTCTCAAATTTCTCTTGTTCCAGCTGATGAGCAGTCTCCAATTTTATTTTAGAGAGAGGCCAATTGTCTACCCACAGGTTTGTTCTGACTTCCGTGGGATTGGTATAGTCCATGTGGGTGTAAGTTTAGTCACAATGGCCCCAGCTAAAAATGACCCAGTCCTGTTCAATTTTCTGAATTACAGGTAATACAGTTTCTTAAAGCAACTGGTTGAGTGGTAATAGCAGCCATTTGATCCTTCATCTTAGCACTATAACTTCATAGGGCATCGTTTACTAATCTCCAAAAATTGAAGGGCCAATAGGAAAACATTCCAGTCCTTCTTTCTAAAGAGACATTTGTAGGTCCTTTTTAACTTGTTCTCAATCATGAATATTAAACCTCTAGTTCAAAAACCATGGTCTTGTCTAATCCAGAGTTAAAGTAAATCTTATCTCTCTTCACTTAATGCTGGTATCTTGTCTCCTTAACAATTCCACTAACTCTTCTATCAATACAGCCTTATAAGCTGAGGTACCCATTTTCCAATTATACATTCAAAAATCCTTACCTGCTGACCAGCCTCTGAGTGTTATCTCTCAGGGTCACCTTCTTTTCCCTGATCTTGGTATCTGGTGAAAAACCTGGATATTTAACCATTCAATTATACGATCTTAGAAGTTGAGCTACATGATTTCAATTCCTTTCATTTCCAAGTCTCTGTTTTCTGGATTTTTTGAGTCTTCTTTCTTTTCCAATCCCTTTCTTTCCAGATCTATCTCAATCTTTACAAGACACTCCAAGTCTCAGTGGGACCTCCACTTGTGACACCTGCATGAGGAGCAAGTCTAATATTTCAAACCAAAGCCTAGAGTTTGAAATGAAAGAGAAGACATCTGGCTGTTCATGCTAAGAAGTCTCTTCTCCATTGTGGAGATGGAGCAGCATTATATACAGGCTTGGTGCACAGTGGAAAAGCCCCAGGTAGAAGAGAACATGTGTCTTTCAGTGATAGATGCTGATATCAGTAGAGCAATGGTGGGGCAATATGCCAGAACTACAAAAACGATGCACTTCGAATGGAAAATAGGATGCACTTCTTGGTGATTTGGAGAGACCCTATTGGGTCTGGGACTCAAGTTTCTGCTTCTTGGAAGTACTTATATATTTGGTGATGGGCAAAGGGGAACTATAAATGTTTAGAAACAAAGAAGCTCAGGTCTTAGATGAAATAAACTAAGAATGAAATTATAGAGCCAAGATGGAAACCATGAAAATAGAAAAAATTAGTACTTACTGTCAGGGGATTCTTCAGTGAAGGAACTGAGGCAATCTCACAGCTCTTTTGCTTCTCTGGTCACTTGCTCTAGCTGGTTCTTCAGACTCTCCATCTACTTTTTCTCCTCCTTTTGGGGAGGAGGCCTGGGGTTGGTGATAGCTCTTCAGCAGCCACTGTGTGGTGATGACCACAAGTAAACTTGATTAATGACAAAGCATAGAGTTGATACAGAGTACTCTGAGCTCTAAAAATGTTTCTGAATGCTCCTTGCCTGTGACTTAGTGACACAAAAATTTTGGACCCATGCTTGAGATGCCCTTGCAGGGAATATCAGCTCTCACACCTCTGAATGTAGTTGCATTTCTCAGCCACATGCTTTCCCCTGACACCTCAGCACATACTTCAGATAAAGAAAAAACTTCCTCAGGCTTATTCACAGCTACAAACTCTCCATTCAGCTTACCTGAAGAATTCACAAGCAATTACCATAGTCCACAGGCACGCAGGGCCTTCTTGAGAATCCAAAACATCCAGACATGTCACTTCAAGCAACAGTATATAGGTGGGTGGAGAAGACATACAGGTGCAGAACATGATCACCAGACACAAATTCATGTCACTGACAACTCAGGGCACAGAGAGAAGGTGCATAGCACTTAAAGTAATCCACTGTTTTTTTTTTTACAACCTGTCAGTCAGTGCATGTTCAAGACACAATCACAATAACACTACCAGCACTTTTAGCTATGACAAGAGGACACATTTGGCAGCTTCCACAGAAACAGCCTTCCTCACGCCAAGCCATTACAGAGGGTCCACAAAGTCCGTTCTCTTTGGTCCAGTTCAAGAAGCTGGGGGAGGAAGACGGGGCCAACCAGGTAAGAAAAGCAGAGGCAGTTACAGCAACTGCTTAGTACCGTCGTCTGTCCAGCCCTGTTTAGGGCACACAACCTCTAACCCCTGCACGAGGCTGGGCCACCTGGGGCCCCACCGTGGGACAGACACTGGGTGAAGCCACTCATGGGAACAGGGCGGTGCTCAGAACCAGGAGCGGCAGCCACCACACTCCCAGCACGGCACAGGACACCTCATCCTCCTGCCTTCGAGGCTCTGTTCATAGGATTGTGGGTCCTCTGGCAGCTCTAGTCTGTACCCCAAACCTCGATTCAATGCACTGAGGCTGGAATCCTCTACACCCAGCCAACTTCAAAAAATGCCTCAGTCAGGGAAGAATGGTCACAGAGCTGCCAATGTCCATCACGGCACACGCAGGCTGAGACCAGGGCACAGCTCAGGGCCAGCCTCCTTCCTCTACTCTAGCTTCCTTAGCATCTAGACGGCTTTCAAGGAGCTAGACCCTCCTCCTTCTCCCCTAGCTCCCCACAAGGCTCCAGCCAGGGACCCATCCCAGATGCTGCTGTGAAGGTCTGTCATAACACTGGCTAGAAAACAAAAGCAGGGTTCTGGAAAGGGGCCGTGGGGCCGAAGGCGCACTATCTTCGGTTGAGGCGGGCGGGGCTCCTCTGATTTGAGCGGACACCACTTCTCTGGGACCAGGCAGCTTCGCAGCAGCTCAGTTACTGTACAGGTGCAGGATTTCCCGTCACAGCTGCTCGCCCATCGCTCTCTTGCCTTCAGGGTTCTGGAACCTCAAATTCTCTGTTTACATCCGAGAGCCTCTCTCCTGAAGAATCTTGGCCTTTTCGCTCGGCTCTATGACGATGCCATTGGTAGAGTTATTTAGTTCTCTGGAGACAACACAGAGGAACTCTGCCTGGTCTTCATTTCCATAGTTACAGGAGGAGCCAATGCTGATGAGCTGTTCGAATTTCCAGCCATCAGACATGGTGGAGAACATCTGAGTGAGTTCCTCCTCTTGACACTGCAGGACCCTGTACACGTGCTTCACGGGGCCTTGTGACGTTCTGTTCTCATTGTCCCGTATCCTTTCCTTAACCAGCCGCACGAGAGATGCGATATTGTAAAACTCTGCTTCTTCCAGCACACCTTCCTCTGCCAGCTACTTGGTAATGATGAGCTTCCCATGTCGGAGGTAGTTTAGGATAGGACCAAAGTAGGTGGGGTCTCTGTCAATTAGATAGGCTCCAGTCTCGTCCTTGTCCGAGTCCAGCTCCGGGTCCTCCTGGCAGCACAGGCGGCAGAGGAAGGACTTGGGCTCCCGGCCGAGGGTCTGCCTGGTAGTGACGAAGTAGGTGCCGCCCACGTTGAGCCGGACCCAGCGGGCTGCCCCGCCACCCTCCCCCCCGCCTGCTCCGAAGGTCCGGGCCCCGGCTCCAATGGCTGCGCGACAGCGGCCGGCTGGCGGCCGTGCCCGCGGGGCGTGGGGCTGGCCGGCCGGGGGCTGGGGGGCCCGCGGCCCGAACTGCCCCCGTCGCCCACCGCACTCCCGCCACCCCCTCCCAGCCCCGCCATCGCCGGGTCCAGCTGCAGCTCCGCCATCTTGGGCCGCCGCTGCCCCTCCGCCTGCCCGCCTGCCCGCCCGCCACGCCACCGGGCCGGCCCATTCCTCGGCAGGGAGAGCCGGGCAGGCCCATAGGCGGGGGTGGGGCAGGGGGAGAGGGACGGGAGCACCCCTGCAATCCACTGGTTTTGAAATACAGTGATGATCTGCGTAGAGCTGGCACACTCCACTAGTGCCTCCTTCTGGATTGTCTCATTTTGATTCTGGTCATCCATTAACCAACACTTTACTGTAAGATGTAAAACCAAGAGCTTCCAGGAGATCAGATTTGCCTTGCCAGTTCAGTTCCTGGCTTCTGGGAGAGACAAAATTACTAGACTGGAATCCTTGACTTCCAGAAGACCTGTCAGGAGGTAAAGTCCAATTTCTTCCCAGAAGCCCCATCTCCTGACCTCCATTACCCAAAGTCCAAGATAAACACAACATCCTCCAGGAAGGTCCACATCTTCAGCCCAGAAATTGCTGTACATCCTTTTGAACATTTTCTTCTTTGATAGTTTAAACTGCAGCTGAATATCAGTCTTCTTCTGCCATTTTCTGCTCTGTCTCCCCTCCAAATGCAGTTGATATTGCTACAACACATGTGACCTCACAGGATTCCTTGCTCACCAGGACACAATGGAATATCAGGGAAGAACCTGCTGATGTCATGTGGAATGGACATGGCTTACCTGCTTGCCAGCTTTCCTCATATCTCAGCAGAAGTCAGGTTTCCCTATCCAGGAATCTCTGCTGGGACACAAAGCAAAACCTGCACCACTTCTTTCTTCCAACTAAATATTGTAAATCCTTTAGAATCTCCCACATGTGGGATTAACTATGCAGATTGCAGGCTCTCTACAGTGTGCATTTTCTTCCTGTGAAAACACTTTTCTTTTTATAAGAGGAATTATGGATTGAGGAGCTGAATCCTGGCAGGTTTGTGTACTGGAGGAATAATATGAGCCCAAAATACTGTGTTTTGTAAGTTCCCATAGTGACTCTATGTGAGGAGCCGCCCTCGCTATCGCTATTGCCGTTAGAAGATGGCACTGACATCTGCTGTCAGTTGGAGTTAACCGTTAGAAGATGGCGCTGACATCTGCTGTCAGTTGGAGTTAACCGTTTAAGCTGTGCCTCTCCCGTGGCGTCATCTGGGGTGATGTGCAAACCACCAATCCCGGCTCTACACGTCTCACTCGGAGCTCCTAGGCTTATATAAGGGGCTGGGTTTCTTAGCTTGGGGTCTCCCTCTAAGAAGCTGATCATCTATCTCTCAAGATGCATTAAAGCTTTACTGCAGAAGGATCCGAGTGTTCTGCGTCGTTCTTGCTGGCGAGACGGTAGCGCGGGACATCTGGTGCCGAAACCCGGGAACTCTTCAACATCGCCGGCGCCGCGGGAGACCCCTCGGAAGACGGGGCGGATTCAGAACTGCAGGGACGTAAGTTCAGAGAGGTATGCTTTATCCTGAACACCCCTTTCTCGACTTTGGCCTTAGTTTGTCATCACCGTGGGACGGGTCAGTGGAGGCTTTGGTGCTAGTCCTGTTTGTCCTTCTCCTTCATCGTGGCTGGTGCTGACAGAACGGTGCTGTCAGTCTGGTGCTGTCAGTCTGGTGCTGTCAGTCTGGTGCTGTCAGTCTGGTGCTGTCAGTCTGGTAACGGAGTTGAGCGCCGTTTTTAGATAAGCCGCTAGCGCGATGGGGTTGTCACAGTCAGTGGTTACTGCCCTACAGACTGTGCTAAAACAAAGAGATCTTAAAATTGCACCACGAACACTTCAAAATTTTGTGAAGGAGGTAGATAGAGTGGCACCATGGTATGCTTGTTCCGGGTCCCTCACTGTGGCCTCATGGAACAAGCTAGGTAAAGAACTAGACAGGAAGCATGCAGAAGGAGATCTCCACTTAGGTACCAAAGCCATTTGGAAGCTAGTTAAAAACTGCTTGGAGGATGAGGCCTGTCACCCTGCTATAATAGAAAGTCAGGGAACCTTAGAGGAAGTTCAGGATAGCATGTCAGAAACTGAACGGAGTGAGAGAATGGGAGCTCGCAAAAGGAAAGACATGTCTAAGAAAAAAGGCCCTCCCCAAGAAGTTAAGAAAGGGGAGAGAAAGAAGGGAGTGATCATTCACCCCCTAACAAATCTAAGAAAAAGAAAAAGCCAGAATCTAGTCTATACCCTACAGTAGAGCTAGAAGCCTTGGAGCTAGATAATTCTGATTCTGACACTCTGTATTCTAGCGAAGAAGGTGGTCTAGAGGAGGAGGTGGCACGGTATGAGGAAGAAAGATATCACCCTGATAGACACCGGCCACTGAAAACAAAAATGAATGTGAGGCCACCGCCTATAAATCCGGCGGGCTCACGCCCCTCAGCGCCTCCGCAGTATGAGCTTCGGCTGAATACTGGTACTGACTCCTTTTTACCTTTAGAGGAACGGAGAAAAATACAAGTAGCTTTTCCAGTATTCGAGAATGTGGAAGGCGGAAGAGTACATACCCCTGTAGATTACAATCAAATCAAAGAATTGGCCGAATCCGTTCGTAATTATGGGGTCAATGCTAACTTTACCACATTACAGGTGGAAAGGCTTGCTAATTTTGCCATGACTCCCACTGACTGGCAGACGACAGTGAAAGCAGTGCTTCCCAACATGGGACAATACATGGAATGGAAGGCTCTCTGGTATGATGCAGCCCAGGCACAAGCTAGAGTTAATGCCACGGCTGAAGATGAGAATCAGAGGCAGTGGACATTTGAAATGCTGACAGGTCAGGGTCAACATGCCCTTAATCAAACCAACTACATCTGGGGTGTCTATGGTCAGGTGTCGGCCGCCGCTATTAAAGCATGGAAGGCCCTCACAAAAGGGGAGAGTCCAGTGGACACCTTACAAAGATTGTCCAAGGACCCCAAGAGCCATTTTCAGACTTTGTGGCCAGAATGACAGAGGCCGCCAGTCGCATCTTTGGTGATTCAGAACAAGCTATGCCCCTGATTGAGCAACTTGTCTATGAACAAGCAACCCAGGAATGTCGAGCGGCTATCGCCCCTCGCAAAAGCAAAGGTTTACAAGATTGGCTCAGAGTGTGCAGGGAGCTGGGGGACCCTAACCAATGCAGGACTAGCTGCCGCCATTTTACAAACGCACAGGTATAGAGATTTATCTAGTCGAAAAGCTTGTTTTAATTGTGGGAGAATGGGGCACCTTAAGAAAGATTGTCAAGCCCCTGAAAGAACAAGAGAATCGAAGCTTTGCCATCGTTGTGGTAAAGGTTATCATAGGGCTAGCGAATGCAGGTCAGTCCGGGATGTAAAGGGAGGCTTCTGCCCCCTATTGAAGAACCCAAGGTACCCCAATCAAAAAACGGGTCACGGGGCCCATGGTCCCAGGGCCCTCAGAAATATGGGAACCAATTTCAGAAAAGCAATCAAGAGGAAGTAGAGGCTTCCGAGGAACCCCCGGAATGGACTTGCGTGCCGCCTCCGACTTCTTACTCATGCCCCAAATGAATGTTCAACCGGTCCCAGTCCATTCCCCTGGACCTTTGCCCCCTGCCACCATTGGGCTTATTCTGGGCCGTGGCTCCTTAACTTTACAGGGACTCATTATATATCCTGGAATTGTTGACCCGTATCATAAAGAGGAGATTCAAGTTCTCTGTTCTAGCCCTCGGGGTGTATTTTCTATAAAGCAGGGAGATAGAATTGCACAACTGGTGTTGCTGCCCTCCCTCGGGGATGGAGAAACCTACACTTTACAAAAAAGGGCTATGGGATCTTCTGGAAGTGATTCAGCCTATCTGGCTATACCCCTAAATGAGAGACCTACAATAAAATTGTTAATTAATGGAAAAGAATTTGAAGGGATAATGGATACGGGAGCAGACAAAAGCATTATTTCACTCCATTGGTGGCCGAAGTCTTGGCCCACTGTTGTTTCATCTCATTCTCTACAAGGTCTTGGATACCAGTCCTCTCCTGCCATCAGTGCCTCAGCCTTAACCTGGCGGAATGCTGAGGGCAAACAGGGATGTTTTACCCCCTATGTGTTGCCACTCCCTGTAAATTTATGGGGACGGGATGTGTTACAAGCCATGGGCATGACCCTAACTAATGAATACTCCCCCAGGCATCAGCCATTATGGCAAAGATGGGGTATACAAACGGTAGAGGCTTGGGTAGGCAAGAACAAGGCAGAATAAAACCCATTACGCAACACGGAAATCGGGGTAGAAAAGGACTGGGTTTTATTTAGGGGCCGTTGAGGCTTCACGACCCATACCATGGAAAACAGAGGAGCCGTTATGGGTCTCTCAATGGCCTCTATCCTCTGAAAAATTAGAGGCTGTCACAAGATTAGTGCAAGAACAGGAACGGCTGGGGCATCTAGAGCCTTCTACCTCCCCATGGAATACACCAATTTTTGTTATTAAGAAGAAATCTGGGAAGTGGAGATTACTCCATGACCTGCGGGCCATTAACAATCAGATGCATCTTTTTGGCCCTGTTCAAAGAGGCCTTCCTTTGCTTTCTGCACTTCCTCAAGATTGGAAGCTTATTATTATAGATATTAAGGATTGTTTCTTCTCTATTCCACTTTACCCACGGGATAGACCAAGGTTTGCCTTCACTATCCCTTCTCTTAATCATATGGAACCAGACAAGAGATTTCAGTGGAAGGTACTGCCGCAAGGCATGGCCAATAGCCCAACAATATGTCAGCTGTATGTGCAGGAGGCTTTGGAGCCAATTAGGAAGCAATTTACATCTTTAATCGTTATCCATTATATGGACGATATTCTTATTTGTCACAAAGAGTTAGATGTTTTACAAAAGGCTTTCCCCATGCTGGTGGCTGAATTAAAACAGTGGGGATTAGAGATTGCCTCAGAAAAGGTTCAAATTGCAGATACAGGCCTCTTTTTGGGCTCAATGATTACTCCCAAAAATATAGTTCCTCAGAAAATAGAAATTCGCAAAGACCACTTACAAACATTAAATGATTTTCAGAAACTTCTGGGAGATATAAATTGGTTGAGGCCCTTTTTAAAAATTCCATCTGCTGATCTAAAACCCCTCTTCGATCTCCTGGAGGGTGAGCCTCATATCTCCTCACCCAGAAAATTTACCCCTGCCGCCCACCGAGCCTTACAGATGGTGGAAGAGGCCTTACAGGAAGCACAATTACAACGTATTGAGGAGTCACTACCTTTTAATCTGTGTGTTTTTAAGACAGCTCAATTGCCAACTGCAGTCCTGTGGCAACATGGACCATTACTTTGGATTCATCCAAATGCTTCCCCTGCTAAGATTATTGACTGGTACCCTGATGCTGTTGCACAGCTCGCGCTTCGCGGAATAAAAGCAGCTGTTACACATTTTGGCAGGGATCCTGATTCCTTGATTGTGCCTTATACTGCTGCACAAGTTCAGACCTTGGCAGCCACATCTAGTGATTGGGCAGTTTTAGTTACTTCCTTTTCAGGACAAATTGATAATCATTTTCCAAAGCATCCAATTTTACAGTTTGCCCTAAACCAGGCTATAGTGTTTCCACAAGTGACAGCTAAAGACCCACTCCCAGATGGGACTGTGGTGTACACTGATGGATCAAAAACTGGTATGGGAGCTTATGTGGTCAAGGATAGGGTTATATCTAAACAATATAATGAAACTTCACCTCAAGTTGTAGAATGTCTGATAGTACTGGAGGTTCTTGAGGCTTTTCCAGGACCCCTCAATATTGTATCAGATTCCTCTTATGTGGTTAATGCAGTTAATCTCCTTGAGATAGCTGGAATAATAAGATCCTCCAGCAGAGTTGCTAACATCTTTCAAAAGATACAAGCTGCCTTGTTAAATAGGAGATTTCCTGTTTTCATTACCCATGTCCGAGCACATTCTGGACTCCCAGGTCCCATGTCCTTAGGGAATAACTTAGTGGACAAGGCTACAAAGCTGGTGGCCGCTGCCTTGTCTACCCATGCACAAGCAGCAAAAGAATTCCATAAGCGCTTTCATGTGACGGCTGAGACCTTGCGCCGTCGTTTTGCTCTATCCAGGAAAGAGGCTAGGGAAATTGTTACTCAATGCCAGAATTGCTGCGAATTCTTACCTACTCCCCACATGGGAATAAACCCACGTGGCATTAGACCATTGCAGATGTGGCAGATGGATGTTACTCATATTCCCTCTTTTGGAAGGCTTCAATATGTTCATGTTTCTGTTGACACCTGTTCTGGCGTAATGTTCGCCACACCCCTAACAGGGGAAAAGGCCTCATATGTGATTCAACATTGCCTTGAGGCCTGGAGTGCTTGGGGAAAACCCAGAATTTTAAAAACAGACAATGGACCAGCATATACCTCTCAAAAATTCCGACAGTTTTGTCGGCAAATGGATGTTACCCATCTAACTGGCCTACCTTATAACCCTCAAGGACAGGGCATTGTGGAACGTGCCCATCGTACACTCAAATCATATCTGATTAAACAAAAGGGGAGTATTGAGGATGTTCTACCCTCGGTACCAAGAGTTGCTGTATCCATGGCACTTTTTACCCTTAATTTCTTGAACTCTGATGCCCAAGGCCACACTGCGGCCGATCGCCACAGTTTAGAGCCTGATAGGCCAAAAGAAATGGTAAAATGGAAAGATGTCTTGACTGATCTCTGGAAAGGCCCAGGTCCTATTCTTATAAGATCCAGGGGAGCTGTGTGTGTTTTTCCACAGGAGGAAGAAAACCCCCTGTGGATCCCTGAAAGACTCACTCGAAGAGCTCCTTCACAACTCCAGAATAAGAAGGATGGAGGCCAAGTGGGTGATGAAGACTCTCCTACTCGGGATGATGGTTCCTAGTATGATGGGAGAGTTACGGTGGGCCATCATGTCTACCTTCCCCCTACCGATGCCAGTGATGCAGAATGCCCAGGTGTTCCCTAGATTTTTCACAACTAATAGAGAGTTGGGGCTTGCCTTTTTGCCTTTAGATCCTCAGATACAGAGTTTTCAGGATGAGAGAACCTTGTCATTAGTAGGAAGCTTGTGCTTTACTGTGATTTCTTCATTAAAGGATAATTTTATTCATATGGATCCAGAAAGATCTAATGCTAATCCTTTTGAATTAATGGAAGCTGTACTGATCTTTCTCCTATGATAGTGAGAAGGGACAGATTACTTTTGATTGGAAAGGGGCATTAGGCAACAGTCTGAGTGAGGGACAGAGCTCTGGATCATCTGATTCGTCCTCCTCCAATGTTAAGTATACCCCTTTTAAGAGAACTAATTATTCAGCTGCCCTTTATTTGGGTTGTGAGTAATGATACCTTAGGTAAGAATCAGAAAGAAATAAATTGCTCTGCTTAGAATTGTTTTTATGCATTATGCTGGGATGCTATTAAGCACCCTTTTGCTTTGGTAATGCGCATGCCTCGATTTGTTCCAGTTCCTGTTGAGATGCCAAGTAATTTGAGTTTGTTTAGGGAAAAGCGAGATTTTTGGGATCTCTGCTATTATTGTGGGCCTGATAGCCGCCGCCGCGGTTACTGCTTCGGTTACCGCCTCGGCCCTTGCACTTTCTGCCACTGTGCAGACAACTCAAACCATTAATGAACTATAGGCCACTGTGACCATGACCCTAGATAAACAGGCCACTGCCAATTCTCAGATACAAGGAGGCCTGATGTTGGTAAACCAACAGATTAATTTGGTTCAGGAACAATTGGATATATTGTGGCAGATGGCCCAATTGGGATGTGAACAAAAGCTGCCTGGCCTTTGTGTCACTTCAGTACAATATGAGAATTTTACAAGAGCAGCTAACCTGTCACAAGCTCTGTCTCAACATTTATTACAGAATTGGACTTTTGAGTTTGAGCAGACACTCCGTGAGTTGAGAATGGCGATCCTGCAAGTGAATTCGACGCATCTGGATCTTTCTCTGATGGAAGGCCTCTCCTCCTGGATTTCATCTGCATTTTCTTATTTTAAGGAATGGGTGGGGGTAGGATCATTTAGCCTAGTTCTCTGCTGTGGAATAGTGTTGATGCTTTGGATGGTGTGTAAGCTCAGAGCCCAAACAAAAGAGACAAAGTGGTGGTGGCACAAGCACTTGCTGCCTTAGAACACGGAGCCTCCCCTGACATTTGGTTAACCATGTTAAAGCAATAGGTCGCTGGCCTCCCAGCTCTTGCACCCCACGAGGCTAGTCTCATTGCACGGGATAGAGTGGGTAGGCTTCAGCAGCCCAAGGAGTTGCAAGGCTAAGCACTGCACAGGAGAGGTCTGCGGTATAACGACTTTCTCCTGGGAGATAAGTCATCTTGCATGAAGGTTCTATGTCATGATCTCCTTCCCCCAGAAAAACGACATCGGACTGGTCAGGGCTCTCTCTGGGGATAAGACCCTGGAGAGGAGCTTTGTACATGTTCAGAATTTGCACATGGGGATTTGACCTCTATCTCCACTCCAAAGTTGTGGGTGTCCTATTGCTTCAAAAATAAATGAATAGGGGGGAGATGTGAGGAGCCGCCCTCGCTATCGCTATTGCCGTTAGAAGATGGCGCTGACATCTGCTGTCAGTTGGAGTTAACCGTTTAAGCTGTGCCTCTCCCGTGGCGTCATCTGGGGTGATGTGCAAACCACCAATCCCGGCTCTACACGTCTCACTCGGAGCTCCTAGGCTTATATAAGGAGCTGGGTTTCTTAGCTTGGGGTCTCCCTCTAAGAAGCTGATCATCTATCTCTCAAGATGCATTAAAGCTTTACTGCAGAAGGATCCGAGTGTTCTGCGTCGTTCTTGCTGGCGAGACGGTAGCGCGGGACAACTCTACTTTCAGTTTGCCTGGTATCTCACTTCCACCTTGTATCTAATCAATGCCATGCATATCTGACCTGAGCTCAAGCCTTGCTACACTTTTACTTTTATCCAAATTTATATGTATAGAATATTGGAGAAATCTTTCTATCATAGTGAATTTCTCAGTTCAACATCTAGTGGATTTTAAAAGATACAGAAAAACAAGCCAGGCCCATGTGCACTCTACCCTAGTCCATTGATGGTTGCAGGGAACTATCTCAGGTGGTTAGGTTTGTTTCTTAAAGATCCAGCTAAACAGTTTTGGGAGGAGGCTGCAGACAAGCCAGCTTGGTAGGAGCCTGCACAAAAACCAATTGCCTGTGAAAGAAAGAATGTTTTTGCAGTACTAGG
Organism: Mesocricetus auratus; assembly: GCF_017639785.1. NCBI lineage: Eukaryota > Metazoa > Chordata > Mammalia > Rodentia > Cricetidae > Mesocricetus > Mesocricetus auratus. Next base: position 50,908 of record NW_024429214.1, on the reverse strand, counting down.
AAGAGAAAGCGATGTTTGATCCTGCTATTTTACCACATGAGATCTCAGAATTACTGAGAATTGATTTCTTCCAGATGACTACTTCATTCTTGTCAAGTTCTTCTTTAAGTGACATAACAAATATACCATAACATTATGAAGGTTGGGAACAAATTCCCTTCAAGGTCTCTTCAACACAAAATTTCCTATGCTTAGACTAGACCCAACTGGTAGGCCCACTAGTATAATAAGCATGCTTATGCACACTGTTCAAATGATCACTAAGTCTCCAGGGAACTAAGATCACCTTTAATTCCCTCAAGGAAGAATTCAAAATATTTATAACTTATTATATTCAAGATAGAAGATCATACCTGACTTCAACTAAGGCTTTCATGTTCTGACGTCAATAATTGTCTCCAATTACTAGGTGGTAACAGAGGGTTCTGCCTTCTCCATAAATTCCAAGTTTGTCTCTCAAACAGAGGAACATTTCAGATCTCCAACTAACACCTCTTTGACACCAGACTTGAGAAAGAGCAGGCCCAAGTCATCCCCTATTTCCACAGATTGCTGTGTCAACCATCCTACTTCTTTATTTCTATTTATATAAATTTTTCAGATAGGGTCTTATGTAGAAATGAGGTGTCACTAATTCCCTGGTACAACGATCAAAGACATGTCCCCATGCCTCATACATGGAATCTCATCATTATTGTTTGGTTCTTTAAGTGATGTTCATTTCCTCTTAAATAATGTGGCTAATAAATGAAAAAAGAAAACCTCTGGTCTGTATGCTTGTCTACATTGCCACTACCTGCTTAGTCATCTTGCCAGTCAATCAGTACAACCACTGAATTTAAATGTTATATATAAATCTCTACATATATCTGCCCATTTGAAATTTTCATCCCCTAAATGATTGACTGTCATATTCCATTAAGTGTATGAATTCAAGGTTGGAAATTTTTAATAGCATCTATGAAAACTCTAGGTTTCTGTATGTCCCTCCTAAGGATGGAACAGGGTAAATTTTCCATTATTTCCTCCCCCAATACTAAGATTGAACTTAGGACATGGATCATGCTTGGCAAGTTCCCTATCTCTCAGTTACATCCCTAGACTGTAACTCCATTCCCTGTATCTGCTACATCTACTATGATGCAAGTGGCAACAACAGATTGAACTATCAATTGAATACCATGAGACTCATCTTTGAGAACAGATATCAGAATGCATTCCTTACTAGAAATTTTTATCAGAAAGAGAAGAACAATGCTCTTGGTCTACTTTTCATACTCCAGACATTTTAGTCTGAGAAATGTTCATATTCAATGAATACTTGGTTGACACTTCTACAGCTTCTTGCTGCCAACATAGTAAATACACATAATCTATTACTATATTTTGAAGTGTGATCTCATATGTAATCCAGAATTGACTAAACATCTTCATCTCAGTCCCTCTTCCTTTCTAAATTTCAAAGATGAGGGATTACAATCTACTGCCTACATAGTGCTCAATATGCTGCTTTTAGATGTTTGCCCTCTCCTCTGCTCCTCCTCCTCCTCCTTCTCCTCCTCCTTCTCTGGCTGCCCCCACTCCTTCTTGCTCTTGTTCTTATTCTTTTATCATTATTAATAATATTTTGGTATAGTGAAAACAGTGTTTTCAGAGTAGCCGTGTAATTGCTGAAACTCATTTAGTACACAACATAGGCCACAAATCATTAAAGTATGCCTGCATCTGCCTCCAAAATAGTGAGATTAATGATGTCTGTCAACATTCACACATATATTTTAATTATTTTTATTCATTTGCAGTGTATGTGTTTTGCCAGAAAATACATAGGTGTAGCAAATGAGTGGCTTGGGATTCAGAAATGTAGAAGAGATAATCAGATAACTTACAATGGGGCTATAGACAACTGTAAACCATGTGGATGTTGGGAAAAAACTTGGGTCCTCTAGCAAGAGCATCATGTGCTTAAAACCGCTGAGCAATATCTCCAGAACCATATTACTGTTTTTAATATGAGTCCTATTTTGTGCTCAAAATTAACAATTGTTCACCTCAAATTTCTACCTACAAGTGCAGAGATTGTTAGATTGAGCCATTATGCCTCCTGGTTTTCTTTTGAATTTCTCACAGTGCCAGGTTAACTTTTGAATTTCAATTCAAGAGAGTTTCTTACCAGGCAATGGTTGTACATGCTTTTAATGATGGTACATGTTTTCAATCCCAGTATTCAGGAGACAGAGGCAGGCATATCTTCTTGTGTTGGTGCCTAGGCAGCTCTGCAAAATTTGTTCTAGTTGAGTCAGAACTGTTTAGCTTATACACTCAATCTGAAACAATAACAACAACAACTGTTGCTTGGTTAGAGTGTTGTTGCAGTCCTGTAATCCTAAAACTTCACAGACACAGAGAAGCAGAACCACAAGTTAGATATTTAACCTTTGAACAAATTGAGATCCATAAACCAAGTAGGACTCAACCCTGTTGGACAAAACAAAAATGAGTCTCCAGATATTGCTGGGATACTCTCATTCCCATTCAGGGTAGAGTTGAGTTTGGGTACCAGTCACAGGCTCTACTTCTACTTGCCCACTGTTGGGTCTCCTGGTCTAAAAAGGTGAGACCTTTCTTGGCTGTTTACAAACCCTGAAATATCAAGTTGAGTTTAGGAATAAGGACTTCCCCCAGACTCAAGACTTGGTGGCAATTGTAGCTTGGGAAACAGGTACCAAAATATCAGCTCATGCATCAGTGACAGGTCCTGATCACACTGCCAGAGACCCCCAAATACAGGAAGCTATACATAATTAACTAGTGTGCATAGGGAACAGGTTGGCCAGTCTTTTATGACAACATATAAGAACCACTGTTAAATCATAATTGTTTCCTGCCAACCCTGGACCAAAGGGAGGCTCAGGAAGCTGGTAGTTAACTATGGGCCAAAGAAGGAGGTAACAGCTGGGAGGCAATGCTATATTTGTGTGTTTTCATTTCCCGAGGCATGTGCCAAGGTACAACCATTAATGTCAGCAAATACTGAGGTGAGTCTCCCAATCAGCCTTGGCCAAGCAATTGTAACTATTAACCATGGCATGAGTAGTTAATCTCATTGAATATAGTCTGTGCAGAAGTTTTCAATGAATTTTGTTGGTTGATGTTCTTTCCTATAAGTAAAACTCTTGACTAAGAAACTTAAAGTCTCAAACTTATCCACCATTTCCTTCATATCTGTGTTCTGAAATGTTTTCTGACAATTCTTAAGTTAGACTGAGGCTGATGTAGGTATGTGTCTTGTTCTAATTTGACAGCTGGTAAACTTAGTTTCCCTGAACACACAAGAGATTTGATACAGAGTGTCAGCACCACATGGAAAATTTGAATTTATTTGGTGTCATATTGAGCCTTGGTTATTCTGGCCTCTACCCTTGGATTTGAGTATAAAATGGTATTTTGAAAAAAATGAGTTTTGTACTTCTTTTTTATTATGTGAAATATTTCAAAAAATATTTATATTCCTTCCTTTTTATATTAAAATATAATTCTGAATATTCTCCCCATGTGTCTACAAAATGAAATATATTCTTTTACTACCATATTAAAGGATTAGTTCTCATTAATTTCCATTACATAGGCTTATATATATATATTAAAAAGAATATATACTCACATTTGATATATATATGATTAGTTTATGTATAAATTATGAATTTCTATATTTATACAAGTATTTTATGCATTCCTTACTAAATAATTGTTTGCATCTCTTTTATATTTGACCTTCTTTGCTTCTTTCTCCTACTTTCCTGATAATTTCCCCCATCCCATTATTCATCCTTTATAATCATGTATGATTATATCTTATGTGACTTTGTTATTTTCCTTCTATGGGCTATTCCTTTATTTCTTGCCCGCTTATTACTATCTTATTTTACTTTACACATTTGTAAACATTCCCATTAATGAGTTACAAATTGATTTATTGGATGGAGTACAAGTCAGACACTGGTTTTTAAAGTGAAGAACTTGCCCATTGTCAATACAATGTGGTGAGAGGACCATAGCATGGAAGGTCACTTGATTAGGAATGCCTACTGCAAGAAGGTCTCATCATGTCCTGAAGCATGTTCTAGCTCATGTTTCAGTTTTTTGATCTGGAGAAGGAGGAATGAATTTAGAACACAGACCTAATGGGTTGTTCCATGTCAGCTGGCAAGATCTGACCTCACGAAAAACACAATTGTGCCTGATGCTCAACATTAATCTTTTTTTTTGTGTGCTTATAGTGTCATCTTTGCCTTACTTCATGGAGTGGGTGCAGTTGGGGTCTCTTCCACTCCTGGTGTTTGCCAGTACAAGATTCTTTTCCAGTGGGTACAAGTAGGTTCAATACACTGATGTGTCTCTCAGTGGGTACAGGTGGGTCTGAAGCAATCACTCTCCTTATGGTTGGGAGCAGAAACAACACAGGAATGTCAACAGGCTCACAGTTGCTTGGTCCCCAGGGTTCAATAGACCTGCCTTCAGTCCACAATACAGGAGTGCCTAGCATGGACAAGAGGCAGTTGAGCCAGTGACAGGGACACAAGCTCACCTCTACCCAGAGTTGGGGTGAGAGTATCCCATCAATGTCAGAAGACACATGTTTGCTTGGGACCCAGGAAGTCACCCTTGCTTTATGGATCAAAATTTGTTCAAATGTCAGGTATTTAACTCAGAGTTTTGCTCTCTCTGCCTGCCAACTTTTGGGATTAGAGGACTGCAACACCACCCTGAACATGAAAAGATGTCAGGATTTATTTTGAGGGTGTGGATAAGTGAAATAATCTTGGCTGTACTGAATCTCACTCTGTAGAGCAGTATAGCCACAACTCACAGACATCTGCATGCCTCTCTCCTGAGTACTGTGATTAAAAATGTACCAGGAATGCATGGCAAGAAACAGGGATTTTTTGGTTTTACAAGACAGCGTTTCTCTGTATTGTTTTGGAGGCTGCTGGTCCAGCCCGGCCTCAAATTCACAGAGATCTGCCTGCCTCTGCCTCCTGAGTGCTGGGATTAAAGGTGTACGCCACCACTGCCTGGCAAGAAACAGTTTTAATTGAAATTCAAATGTATACTTGGCATTGTAAGAAATGAAAGAGAAAACCAGGAGGTTTAATTGTTCACTCTAACAATTTCCGCACTTGTCATTTTTGATGCGATGAAAATTGTGAGTTTTGACCATATCATTGGACTCCTGTTGCTCAATGGTTTTAAGCACAGGTTGCTTTTCTTAGAGGACCCAAGTTTGTTTCCCAAAATCCACATGGAAATCAATGTCCCTAGCTCCATTTCTAGGATATCTGATTCTCTCTTCTACATTTCATGGTCCCCAGCAACTCATTTCCTAAAAATGTGTGCAATTTCTCAAAACACCTACAGAGAAATTAAATATCAATTATTAAACATAACTGTGCATGTAGACACACTTCATTAATCTCACTTTTTGGAAGCAGAGGCAGGGAGATTTTTTATGCAATAATTGCAAGAAATGGAAGAAAAAATCATCCAAAAAAAGCAAGAAATGGAAGAAAAGACAAAAGAAATACTTCAACAAATGCAAGAAAGAGAGGAAAAGACAAAGCAAAAATTACAAGAAACAATTCAAACAGTTTGAAAGCTGAAATAATAACAATAAAATGCAGTCTAAAGGAATGCTGGAAATAGAAAAGCTGGGCAAATGATCAGGTACTACAGATACAAGCATAACCATCATAATACAAGAGATGGAACACAGGATCTCAGGTGTTCAAGATACACTAGGGGAAATAGATTCATGGACCAAAGAAAATCTGAAGTCCAACAAATCCCTAACATAAAATATCCAGGAAATATGGGACACTGTGTGAAGACCAAACCTAAGAAGAATAGGTGTAAAAGTTGAAAAAATGCATCTCAAAATGTCAGAAAACCTATTCAACAAAATCCTAGAAGAAAACTTTCCCAACTTTAAGAAAGACATGCCAATGAATGTACAAGAAGCCTACAGCACTCCAAATAGTGTGGACCAAAAAGAGGAAATCCTCTCACCACATAATAGAAAAAACCCTGTACATACAGAATAATGAAAGAATATTAAGAGCAGAAAAGTAAAAAGGCCAAGTAACACACAAAGGCAAACCTATCAGAATCACACCTGACTTCTCCATGAAATATCTGAAAGCTAGAAGGTCCTGGATAGAATTCTACCAACACTAGGAAACAATGGATGCGAGTCCAGACAACTATACCCAGGAAAGCTTTCAATCACTATAGATGGAGAAAACAAGATATTCCATGACAAACCAGATTTAAAAAATATGTATCCACTAACCCAGCCTTACAGAAAGTTCTGGAAGGAAAACCACAACCCAAGGGAGTTACCTACAAGCAGAAAAACATATGCAACAGATAATTCCACCTTACCAATAGCCAAAACCATCACCACCAATCACTATTCCTAAACAAACAAGAATGAACAACCAATGGTCATTAATATCCCTCAATATTAATGGTCTTAACTTACCTATAAAGAGACACAGGCTAAAGAATGTATTCAAAGACAGAACCCATCCTTCTGCTGCTTCCATAAACACACCTCAGCCTCAAAAAGACATTACCTCAGAGTTAAGGATTGGGAAAGATTTTCCAATCAAATGGACCCAAGAAACAAGCAGAGGTAAGCAGTCCTACTATCTAACAAATTAGAGTTTAAAATAAAATAAATCAAAATAGATGAAGAAGGAGACTTCATACTCATCACAGGAGAAATCCACCAAGATGAAATTTCAATTTTGAACATCTATGCCCCAGATACAAAGGCACTCATGTTCATAAAAGAAATATTACTAAAACTCACATCACATATAAAGCCCCACAAACTTATAGTGGGAAACTTCAACACCACACTCTCAACTCTAGACAGGATTACCAGACAGAAACTTGACAAAGAAGCAAAGGAACAAATAGAAGTTGTGACACAATTGAAATTAACAGAAATCTATAGAACATTCCACCCAAATAAAAAAGAATATACATTCTTCTCAGTGCCACATGGAACCTTCACAAATCTCAACCACATACTTGGAAACATATCAAACAAATCTCAACATGTACAAAAAATGGAATAACTCCATGCATCTTATCAGACCACCATGGTTTAATATTAGAATTTAACTACAATACAAATTGCAGAAACTCTACAAACTCACGGAAGTTGAATAGGAAATTCATTTTTGATAACCCTAAACATCCTGAAATGTCACTCCAAGCACATGGCTATACATGGGTGGGGATGCATTACAGGTGCAGAACAGGATCACCTGACTCACAAAGTCAAGGCAAAGGACAAATCAGGACACACAGAGAATGAGCATATTACTTAAAGTTATCCACTGGTGTGCCAGTACAGTCATGACCTGCCTAGTGTTTGGTTCTGCTTCTCTCTCTGTCTCTGTCTTTATCTCTGACTCTCACTTTCTTTGTCTTTGGGGGGACTGAAGCTCTGTGAGAGGTGCAGTACATCATGCATGTGAATCAAGGCTTGAAGAGACCAGTAGGTTGATCTGTCTCTACCCTGAAACAGGCACTCTTCCTTCCCAGAATCTTTTTGTTTTGGTTAGACTAGAATACTATCAAGCTCATGGAATTCTCCCTGTGTGCTTGTATTCATGCTTGAATTCAAACCTCTCCTAAGAACACAATATGCTAATGACAAGGAGCAGAAGAGACTGGAGAAAAATCTGCAGGCCCAGCAGAAACAGAGGAAGTTTGTCATCCAGAAAAAAATATTAGCAGGAAAGCTATAGCATTACTGTACTGTGTCCCATATGAGCACTGAGCCAGACTGGGTGTTGGCAGTTGAAGTCAGCTGAAACTCTTCTACCTTGCATCTTTGCCTTTTGTATATGGACAAGTTTCCTAACCAATATATAGAAAAGAATCATTCAGTTTTCTGCTGATCCAGTTAATAAGAACTACTCTCCAGGAAATAATATGCTTGATGCTCAGGGAGATGTAGAAGTGTGTCTGCCTTACTACCTACAGAGTTGTCTGGTATGTTCTGAGAGGGCTTTCCTTGAACTCACAGAGCTTTTACTTCTTATGCCTCCTATGTCAGGGGCTTAAATAAAGGTGTGTCTCAATTGCCTGAAGAAAACTATACTTTCATTGATGGACATAAGGGATGAGAATCCAACCATTGGTCACTCTTTGATATGACATTGGATCTTCTATTTACTGGACCATTTGGCATGTAAAGTTTTCTACAGATATAGTAAGTTTAGCCATTGCCAGGTGAACATAGAATGATGTTTCTGCTGCAAGATTCTTCAGAACTTTCACAGGATGTTGTGTAATAGCTTTTGTAGAAAATCAGGATGTTAATTTCCAACTTTCATCCTAAGGATAACAATGCTGGTTTTATTTAATGAAACAGCTCCCTGCAGATCCTGTGTTCTCTGGAACACATCTGAGGAAATAATTATCCACTATGATAGTCTCCATCTTGCATATTTCCTGGGTGTAAGTTTTCTTTCCATCAAGAGACATGAGCATGTTCCATGACCATGTCCAGTTGTTTAAGCTGCAATATTGTATTATGTCTACCTATAAAATGAGATGCTCCAAGTGTAATTCATCATGACCATTCTGTTTAACTCTCCTATCCCATTATCCATGGATTTAATAGGCTATTCCTTTTATAATAAATGTTGTTCTCAGACTGTTGGAGAATATATATAATACTCAGATCAACCTGTGACACTTGTGTTAGAGGCTAAAAATATTCAAGGAAAATTACTCTTGTTCATTAGTGATATAAAAATGACTTCTGTCAAAAGATCAATGTTGAACATCAGGCACAATTTTGCTTTTTGTGAGGTCATCTGACATGGAAGGACCCCATTAAGACTATGTACTAACTGCCTGCTTTCCTCCTCCAGATCAGAAAAGCTGCAGCATTTGCTGGAGCAAGCTTCAGGGAATGATGAGAGCCTCCTGCAGGCACTGTCCCAGTGAAGTGACCACATTGAATTGACAGTGGGCAAATTGCTCACTTTCAAAACCATTGTCTGACATGTACTTCATCCATGAAGACAATTTTCAGCTCCTTAAAAGGAACATTTACAAATAGAAAAAGGGAGAGAAGAGAGAAATAAGGGGAAACGAAGTAAAGGAATACCTAGAGGAATGAAAAAATACACATGATATAATCATACATGAAAATGAGTAGGAAAGAATAGTAGGAGATGAATAATGGGAAGGGGGAATTAGCAGGGAATAGGAAAAAGAGGTAAATAAGGTCAAATACAGGAGGGATACAAATAACATACTAATTATTAATGAAGGAATACATAAAATACGTAGATAAATATAGAACTTCATTATTTAGCAATAAAAAATAGTATACATCAAATTGAATATATATTCATTTTAATATATTTAATACATATATTAAATATGTATAGTAGCTTATGTAACAGAAGTTAATGAGAACTAAGCCATTAATATGGTAGAAAAATAAGTATTTGGTTTTGTAGACAAATGTGAGTAGAATATTTCATTTTATCATATTTTAACAAAATGGAGAAGTATTAACATTATCTGAAGAATTACACATATTAAACACAAAAACATACAAAACTCAATTTTCTGAAAATAACAATGTGTGCTTAATTCCAAGGATAGAGACCAGAATAACTAAGGTTCAGTATGACAGTCAGAACACAGAAACTGTCCAAAGTGATTGATGCTGGGAATAATGATCATCATGGAACTTTAACTACTAGGTTTGCCATGTTCTTTATCCTCTTAATGGAGTATGACTTATCATACTTTTGCATGCATGTGTGTCATATATATCATATATTTTAAATATACATATTTATGTATAATTTCAGAAGATGATTGCCACCTGTACTTTTGCTTAAACTTAATAAACATTTATTACAGGCCATGAAGTTGCAGCAGGTAAAAAATAGTTGGAGAGCATTTTGGATTAATGGTCACCTGAATTTTCAGTTCAGAATACCCTGAGACTTTCATGCCAGAGGGAAAGGCCTTTTTAAGCTTGTAGTGGTTTATTGTGGGTTTGTTTTTCAACATAATCCTTAGTAAAAACTTGCTTAGAAAAAAAAGATTTCCTAGAATTCATTGAAAATTATCGACAACATACCCAAACACATGGTACACTTTAAAAGCAGTGCTAAGAGGCAAGCCCTTAGCAATACATGCCTATATAAAGAATCTAGAGAACTCTCACACTATTGACATGACAGCATAACTGAAATATCTAGAATAAAAAAAATTACCAAGGAGAATTAGTTGACAGCATATAATCAAATTGATGGTTGAACATTAAATTAGAAACAAAGGAAACAATAATAGAATCAATGAAATAAAGAGTGTGGTCCTTGAAACAACAAGATAGAAAAAAATCTTTATCCTATCTAACCAAAAGTCAGAGAGAGAATATGAATTGTAACAAAATCAGAAATGAATGGGGGTACATAACAATGGACACTGAAGAAATCCAGGTCATACTTTGAAAAGCCTGTACTCCATTAAATTGGGAAACTTAAAGGAACTTAGAAATTTTCTGGATAGTTATCACATACCAAAATTAAATCAAGAACTGATAAACAATTTACATAGACCTATAATCCATAATGAAATAGAAGCAGTTGTCAAAAGGCTTCCATGCAAAAAGAGCACAGGGCCAGCTGATTTCAGTGTAGAATTCTATCAGAAATTCAAAGGTGAATTACTACCAATACTACTCAGATTGTTCTATGTAACAGCAACTAAAGGTTCAGTGCCAAACTCGTTTTACATGGATATAGTCACCTTGGCACCAAACCACACAATGGCAAAACAAAGAAAGAAAATTAATTGAATTGCTGGTGTTTCAGTGTCTAGCTTTTTGAGTGCTTTATATGTTTTGTAATTCAGTTCTCTATCAGATTTGGATTGGTGAGGGACTTTTCCCATTCTGTGGGCTACTGTTATGTTTTGTTGAATGTGCCTTTGCCTTACAAAAGTTTCCCAGTTTCAGGAGGTGTCATTTATTAATTGTCAATCTCAATATCTGTTCTACTGGTGTTATGTTCAGGAAGTGGTCTCCTGTACCAATTCTTTCGAGGGTACCTCCTACTTTATTTTCTAAGAGGTGCCACATGACTGGATTTATTTTGAGGTCTTTGATCTGTTTGTTCATGATCTATTTTGTTCATGGTGATTGATATGTGTCTATCTGCAATCTTCTACACATCCACATACAGTTAGGCCAGTACCATTTACTTTCTTTATTCCATTGTATAATTCTAGCTTCTTTGTCAAAAATCAAATGTTTGTACATGTGTTGGTTAATATCTGTGTTTCCAGTTTGATTTCTTTGGCCTACTTCTCTGTTTTGTTCAAATACTAAGCTGTTTTCAGTACTAGAATTCTATAATAGGGCTTAAAGTCAAGAATTGTGATGCCTTTGGAAGGTGCTTTAATTTACAATGTTGTTTTGGCTATCCTGATTCATTTGATTTTCCATATACTCTGAGATTTTTATAGGGATTGCATTGAATCTGTATATTGCTTTTGATAAGATTGTCATATTTACTAGGTTGATACTAACTATCCAAGATCATGGAAGATCTTTCCGTTTTCTTTTAATTTCTTCAACTTGATTCTTTAAAGACTAAAAGTTCCTGTTATTTAGGTGTTTCATTTGTTTGGTTAGCAATATCCCAAGTTATTTTCTTAGCCATCACAGAAATGCAAATCAAAACACCTCTGAGATACCATCTTGCTGCTGTCATAATGGATAAAATCAAAAACACAAATGACAGTTTATGCTTGAAAGAATGTGGAGAAAGGGAACACTCTTCCACTGCTGGTGGGAGTACAATAACCTACAGCCACTTTGGAAATAAGTATGGTGATTCCTCAAGAAAATAGTACTCAGTCTACCACAAGATTCAGCAATTACACTCTTAGGCATATACACAAAAATGCACATTCATATAACAATGACATGTGATCAAATATGTTCATAACAGCACTATTTGTGATAGCCAGAAACTGGAAGCAACTACATGTCCTTCAACCAAAGAATGGATGGCAAAAATGTGCCACATTTTCACAGTGGAGTACTACTCAAAGGAATCTTTATATTTGTAGGAAAATGGATGGAAGTAGAAGAAACCATCCTAAGTGAGGCAACCCAGTAATAGAAAGGCAAACATGGCATGTTCCAACACATGTATGTATATTAGACAGAGAGTAAAGGATTACCTGCCTACAATCCACACATCCAGAGGGGCTAGGAAGACAGTAAGAGTGACATACATGATCCCCCGAGGAAGCTGAAAAGTACAAGAACCCCTGAACAAATTGTAAGTATTGGGGGAGGCAGGAGGGAAGTAGGACAAAGAGAAGGTGAGAAGAGGAATTGGGAGGTAATCATGAGGAATCAAGAAGATTGAATGGGGAGACAAATAGATGAGAGGAAGAAAAGGGACACATCAATAGAGGGAGCCATTATAGGTTTAAAGAGAAATCTGCCACTAAGGAAATGTCCAGGGATCCACAAGTATAACCCCACCTAAAATCTAAGCAATAATTTAGAGGATAATTAAAATATCCTTCCCCTATAATGTGATTGATGACTACCTTATGTAACATCCCAGAGGCTTCATCAAGTAGCTGATGGAAGCAGAAGCAGACACACACAGCTAAACTCTTACCCCAACTCTTGGAATCCAGTTTAAAAGAGGGAGGAGTGATGCACAAATGGGTCAAGACAAGTCTCAGAAATTCCAGCAAAACAGCTAACCTGAACAAGGGCAACAAGCACAGGACAGAACCAGCCACTCTGAATGTTTGGTCTCATTTTGGAGACCTGGGCAGTCTATGGGAACTCTGGTAGTGGTACCAGTATTTGTCCATAGTGCATGAATGGACTTTGGGATCCAATACCCTGTGGAGGGTTATTCTGTCATCCTAGATACTCAGGGGAGAGCCTAGGCCTTGACTTAAATGATGTGACAGACTTTGATGATCCCCCATGGAAGGCCTCACCATCAATGGGGAGTGGATGGGGATTAGAATGGGTTTTTTTGAAGGGAGAATGTAAGTATGGAAGCTAGAATGAATGTGACTGGTATGTAAAATAAGATTGTTTCTAATTCAAATAAATTTAATTTAAAATTGAAAAAAGATCAGATAAACAGGCTGGCTTCCCGGCCTGTGTTCCAGTGCCTGCAGATCGCCTGGGAACTGCACAGAGCTCCCAATCCCGGCGGGAGCCAAGTACCCCAGACTCCAGATCTTCTCTCCCACCAACGAGACCAGGAAACGAGAGGAGGCTGGGAGTACAGGGAAGTAGCTATCCCTCCGGCAGCATCAGGTAAACAGGCCGGCTTCCCGGCCTGTGTTCCAGTGCTTGCAGATTGCCTGGGAACTGCACAGAGCTCCCAATCCCGGTGGGAGCCAAGCACCCCAGACTCCAGATCGTCTGTCCCACCAACGAGACCAGGAAACTAGAGGAGCCAGGGAGACCAGGGGAGTAGCTGTTCCGGAACAGGTACAACAGGACCAAGCATAGGGTCCAGGAGACCAGGTAGGAGGCTAAGCGCCCCAGATTCCTGTTCTTCTTCTCCACCCACGGACCAGCATTTGGACAAGGTATAGAAGAACCATCAGATTATTGGACTTGCTAGCACCCACCAAAAGGGAACTCTGGTCCCCAGACCAGTAAGGGGCTCTTTCTGCACCCACTAGAAGAAGAGATGGGAAAGAGACAATACAAAAACACAGTCAGCAACATAAAAACAAATATGACACCGCCAGATTCTAGAGACTCCACACCAGCAAGACCCCAACATTCCAATGCGAAGGAAGCAGAAGAGAACGACCTTAAAAGCACTTTCATGAAAATGATAGAGGCCCTAAAAGAGGATATTGGAAAATCCCTCAAAGAAATGGAAGAAAAAACAAACAAAAAATGCAAGAAATGGAAGAAAAAACAAAGCAAAAAACGCAAGAATTAGAAGAAGAAACATACCAAAAAAGGCAGGAAATGGAAGAAGAAACAAAGCAAAAAATGCAAGAAATGGTAGAAAAAACAAACCAAAAAATGAAAAAAATGGAAGAAGAAACAAACCAAAAAAGGCAGGAAATGGAAGAAGAAACAAAGCACAAAATCCAAGAAATGGAACAAAAAGCAAACCAAAAAATGCAAGAAATGGAAGAAAGAACAAACCAAAAAATTCATAAAAGGCAACAAACAGATGAACAGATAAACAGAAAATTGCAAGAAGCAATGCAAACACTGCAAGGGTTGAAAACTGAAATAGAGACATTAAAAAAAACACAATCTGAAGAAAGGTAGAAAATAGAAAAGCTGGACAAACAGGCACTACCAATACAAGCATTACTAACAGAATAGAAGAGATGGAAGAGAGAATCTCAAGTGTTGAAGATACACTAGGAGAAATGGATTTATCAACCAAAGAAAACCGTAAATCCAACAAATCCTTAACACAAAACATCCAGGAAATATGGGACACCATAAAAAGACCAAACCTAAGAATAATAGGTATAGAAGAAGGAGAAGAAACCCACCTCAAAGGGGAAGAAGGCATATTCAACAAAATCATAGAAGAAAACTTTCCCAACCTTAAGAGAAACATGCCAATGACGGTACAAGAAGCCTACAGAACACCAAATAGAGTGGACCACAAAAAATTCCCTCGCCACATAATAATCAAGACCCCAAACATACAGAATAAAGAAAGAATATTGAGAGCAGCTAAGGAAAAAGGTCAAGTAACATATAAAGGCAGACCTATCAGAATTACACCTGATTTCTCCATGGAAACTCTGAAAGCCAGAAGGTCCTGGATAGATATTCTACCTACACTAAGAGACCATGGATGCCAGCCCAGACTACTATACCCGGCAAAGCTCTCAATCACTATAGACGGAGAAAACAAGATTTTCCATGACAAAACTAGATTCAAGCAATATGTGTCCACTAACCCAGCCCTACAGAAAATTTTGGAAGGAAAACTCCAACCCAAGGAAGCTAACTACAACCAGAAAAACATAAGCATTAGAGAATCCCTCTCTACCAACAGCCAAAAGAACAAAGGGTTGAAATTACACACATAATTCCACCAACAACAGCCATCGCAAATCGAAGAAGGATGAGCAATCAATGGTCATTAATATCCCTCAATCTTAACGGCCTTAACTCACCCATAAAAAGACAAAGACTAGCAGAATGGATTCGAAGACAGAACCATTCCTTCTGCTGCATACAAGAAACACACCTCACCCTTAAAGACAGACATTACCTGAGAGTTAAAGGTTGCGAAAAAATTTTTCAATCAAATGGACCCAAGAAACAAGCAGGGGTAGCAATCCTAATATCTAACAAACTAGACTTTAAAATAAAATCAATCAAAAGAGATGAAGGAGGTCATTACATACTCATCACAGGTGAAACCCACCAAGGTGAAGTGTCTATCCTGAACATCTATGCCCCCAATTCAAAGGCATCCACATTCGTTAAAGAAACATTATTAGAACTTAAATATTATCTAAAGCCCCACACAGTTATAGTGGGAGATTTCAACACACCACTCTCACCACAAGACAGGAATACCAGACAGAAACTCAACAAAGAAGCAAAGGGTATAATAGAAGTAATGACCCAACTGGGATTAACAGATATCTATAGAACATTTCATCCACATAAAAAAGAATATACCTTCTTCTCACCACCACATGGAACCTTCTCAAAAATCGAACACATACTTGGCAACATGTCAAACCTCAGCAGCTACAAAAAAAATGGTATAACTCCATGCATCTTATCAGACCACCAAGCCTTAAAATTAGAATTCAACAACAACACAAATTGCAGAAAAGCTACAAACTCATGGAAATTGAATAATGCTCAACTGCACCATCCCTGGGTCAAAGAGGAAATAAAAAAAAGAAATTAAAGACTTTCTCGAATTCAACGAGAATGAAGACACAACATACCCAAACCTATGGAACACTTTAAAAGCAGTACTACGGGGGAAGTTCATAGCACTAAGTGCTCACATGAAGAAACAGGAGAACAGTTATACCAGAGAATTAACATCACAGCTAAAGGCTCTAGAACACAAAGAATCAAACTCCCCCAGGAGGAGTAGACGCCAGGAAATAATCAAATTGAGGGCTGAAATCAATAAAGTAGAAACCAGGAAAACAATATAAAGAATCAATGCAACGAAGAGTTGGTTCTTTGAGAAAATCAACAAGATAGACAAACCTTTGTCCAAACTTACCAAACAGCAGAGAGTGAACACGCAAATTAACAAAATCAGAAATGAAAAGGGGGACATAACAACAGACTCTGAGGAAATCCAGAGAATCATTAGGTCATACTTTGAAAACCTGTACTCCACAAAATTCGAAAATTTAAAGGAAATGGATGACTTCCTGGACAGCTATCATTTGCCAAAACTAAATCAAGAACAGATAAGCAATTTAAATAGACCTATAACCCCTATGGAAATAGAAGCTCTCATCAAAAGTCTCCCAACCAAAAAAAGTCCAGGTCCAGATGGCCTCAGTGCAGAATTCTACCACAAATTCAAAGAACAGCTTATACCAATTCTTCTCAAAGTGTTCCACACAATAGAAGCAGAAGGGTCTTTGCCAAACTCTTTCTATGAGGCTTCAATAACCTTGATCCCCAAGCCACACAAAGATACAACCATGAAAGAGAACTTCAGACCAATTACCCTCATGAACATTGATGCAGTAAAATACTGGCAAATCGGATCCAAGAACACATCAAAACAATCATTCACCACGATCAAGTAGGTTTCATCCCAGGGATGCAGGGATGGTTCAACATACGAAAATCCATCAACGTAATCCACCATATAAACAAGCTGAAAAACCAAAATCACATGATCATCTCACTAGATGCTGAAAAAGCCTTTGACAAAATCCAACACCCCTTCATGATAAAGGTCTTGGAGAGATCTGGGATAACAGGGACACACTTAAACATAATAAAAGCCATATAGAGAAAACCAACAGCTAACATCAAACTAAATGGACAGGAACTCAATGCAATTCCTCTAAAATCAGGAACAAAACAAGGCTGTCCACTCTCTCCATACCTTTTCAACATGGTCCTTGAAGTTCTAGCCATTGCCATACGAAAATAAAGGGGGATCAAGGGGATACAAATTGAGAAGGAAGAGGTCAAACTTTCACTGTTTGCAGAAGATATGATAGTTTACATCAATGACCCAAAGAACTCTACCAGGGAACTCTTACATCTGATTAACACCCTCAGCAAAGTGGCAGGCTACAAGATCAACTCAATAAAGTCAGTAGCCCTACTATATACAGATGATAAAAGGGCTGAAAGGGAACTCAGAGAAACATCACCCTTTACAATTGCCACAAACAACATAAAATACCTTGGGGTAACACTAACCAAACAAGTGAAAGACCTTTGAATCTTTAAAGAAAGAAATTAAGGAAACCCTCAGAAAATGGAAAGATCTCCCATGCTCTTGGATAGGTAGGATCAATGTAGTAAAAATGGCAATCCTGCCAAAAGCAATCTACAGATTCAATGCAATCCCCATTAAAATCCCAGCACAATTCTTCACAGACCTTGAACGAACAATAATCAATTTTGTATGGAAAAACAAAAGACCCAGGATAGCCAAAACAACCCTGTTCAACAAGGCAACGTTCGGAGGCATCACCATCCCTGACCTCAAGCTCTATTATAGAGCTATAGTCCTGAAAACAGCTTGGTATTGGCACAAAAATAGACAGGTAGACCAATGGAATCGAATTGAAAATCCGGGTATTAATCCACACACATACGAACATCTGATCTTTGACAAAGAAGCTAAAAATATACAATGGAATAAAGAAAGCATCTTCAACAAATGGTGCTGGCATAATTGGAGACTGGCATGTAGAAGAATGCGGATCGATCCATGTCTATCGCCATGCACAAAACTTAAGTCCAAATGGATCAAAGACCTCAACATAAATCCAGCCACACTGAACCTCTTAGAAGAGAACGTGGGTGGTACCCTTTAACGAATTGGTACAGGAGACAGCTTCCTGAACATAACACCAGTAGCACAGACAGTGAGATCAACAATTAATAAATGGGACCTACTGAAACTGAGAAGCTTCTGTAAGGCAAAGGACACAGTCAGCAAGACAAAAAGGCAGCCCAGAGAATGGGAAAAAATATTCACTAATCCCACATCTGACAGAGGGTTGATCTCAAAAATTTACAAAGAACTCAAGAAGCAAGTCTCCAAAACAGCAAAGGACCCAATTAAAAAGTGGGCTGCAGAACTAAATAGAGAGTTTTCAATAGAGGAGTCTAAAATGGCTGAGAGGCACTTGAGAAAGTGCTCAACATCCTTAGCCATCCGGGAAATGCAAATCAAAGCAACTCTGAGATACCATCTCACTCCTGTCAGAATGGCTAAAATACAAAACACCAATGACAATTTATGCTGGAGAGGATGTGGGGAAAGGGGGACACTCCTCCATTGCTGGTGGGAGTGCCAACTGGTTCAGCTACTTTGGAAAGCAGTATGGAGATTCCTCAGAAAAATGGGAATAAACCTACCACAAGACCCAGCATCTCCACTCTTAGGCATATATCCAAAAGATGCCCATTCATACAACAAAGATGTCTGTTCCACTATGCTCATAGCAGCTTTATTTGTAATAGCCAGAACTTGGAAGCAACCTAGATGTCCCTCACCCGAAGAGTGGATAGAGAAAATGTGGTACATCTATACAATGGAGTACTATTCAGCAGAAAAAAAATAATGGAATCATGAGATTTGCAGGTAAATGGATGACACTAAAAGAAACCATCCTGAGTGAGGCAACCAAGTCACAAAACGAGAAACATGGCATGTATTCTCTCATATATGGATTTTAGACATAGATCTGGGGAGTGCTAGCCTACAATCCCATGGCCAGAGAGTCTGGGAAGCAGAAACTTCATTTAGTGGCTGGTTAAGTACGGAGCTGAACTCAAGAAATCCAGTATCAGAGAGGGAGGACTGATGATCAAAGGGATTAAGACTGGGCTGGTTTAACCCCCCAGAAACAGCTGACCAGACAAAGGTTAACTCTTGAATCCCAGGCATCAGCCTGGGAATCCAGCATGGGACTGATCAAGACCCCCTGAATCTGGGTGTCAGTGAGGAGGCCTAGGTAATATATTGAGCCTTGGGCAGCAGATCAGTTCCCATCCAAGTATACACACGGACTTTGAACTCCCATAGAAAAATGTGAGGTGCACTCTCACCCTGAACTCTTGGGGAAGGGTCTAGGCCCTGCCCTATATGAAATGACAGACTATGGACACCCCCATGGAGGGCCTCACCCTCCCTGGGGGAATGAGGGGATAACGGGGGGTGGGATGGGGGGGAGGGCACGGGAGGAGGGGAGGGAAAGGGAGAGGGACCTGGAACTGACTTGTGAAGCAACCTTGTTTCTTATCTAAATTTAAAATAAAAAAGTAAAAAAAAAACAAAAAACAAAAAAAGACTGTGAATCAAGGTTGTAGAGATAGCTCAGTGATTACATGCCCATGGCTGATCTTGTATAGGACTGGAGTTCAGCTCCTAGACCACATTGAAGGGCTGCCAACTGCCTATAACTCTAGCTTGGGGAAATCTGATGGTTTCTTCTGACCTCCATAGCCACGTGCACACACACACACACACACACACACACACCATTCTTCAACGTAAATAATTTTAAAAGCTTTGCATTAAAAAGAAGCCTTAAGGAGCTAGGAATAATTGTTTCCTATGACACCTGATGCACACTGGTAAGAAAGATAAAGACAATTGTAGGCAAACAAGAACCCAGGGGCATAATAACCCATCTGTAGACAGGAAACTACACAACACACACACACACACACACATACACACACACACACACACACACACACACAGTAGACACAGTCAAGCCAAAAGTTTTGGAAACAGTGTCCACAGATCAACAGACCCATCAGGCAAAGGAAAACAGCACCTTTGCAAATAAAAGATGGGCCTAAATCCCTTACATTACACCATTTTGTTTTTTCTGTTTGCAGCCCTTTGTGGTTGCCTGTCTATTTGTATTTATGTATGTATGTATATTTGTTTGCTTTTATGTACTGTAATATGCATTAGTGGAGGTATTATTGAAATGATAATGATTCATTTCTGATACTGTTCATTGTCATTCTGATGGTGGATATAGATGATAAATAATAGATATTAGATAAATGATAGGTAAATATGTATGTAGATAGACAGATGTGTGTGTGTGTATCAGTTTTATTGTATAAGCAAGACACTGTTTCCTTGGAGTCAACCATCACCTCTGACTCTTACAATCTTTCTGCCTCCTCTTCTATATAGATCACTTATCCTTAAGAGAAGGATTTTGGTGAAGCCATCTCACTTATGATTCAATGTTCCAAAGTCTCACACTCTGCACATTGCCTAGTAATGAACTTCTGTGTTGGTTCCCATCTACTGCAAGAAGCTTCTCTGATATGAGTTGAGTGAAGCCCTGATCTATGGGAACAGTAGTATGTCAATGGGAGTCATCCTACTGCTGCATTCCTTTAGCCAATTAATAGTATTAGGTTTTCCCCTAGGCACACTGCCTACCTAGTTCCAGATGCTTGACCACATTATCAGTGTCAGGTATGCTTCTTCTCATGAAGTAAGCCTTAAATCCACCCAAATAATGGTTGGTTGATCCATTTGTACCTTATTGCACCAGTATATCTTAGTATATCTTGCTAGAAAGGTACTGTTACAGGTTTCTGGATTTGTATTTGAGTACATTGATGATTACCTTTTTCCTCTGGTAGTGTACGGAGTACCTTCCAGCTAGTCAGGAGGGGTGAAGCTTCTAGTTAGGCACCAGCTTGACCTTTCTGTATTTGATGATATAAATAATTATTGTCTTCAGCAATAGGACTTTACCATCAGACTGTGGGGAGAACAAGTATTCTTGGAAATACTGTGTGATGTTTGGGGTTTCCAATGAGGCCCCTATGGTCAACAACTCAACAAGATATATCCCATCCCTGGCACTGGAGTTTTCACTTGGTGGCATATGATATCTAGTTGGGAGATTGTCTCCACTATTATTTGCTGACTCCATTTACATTCCTTTCATAGATGTATGTATTTTATGAAGCTTCTGTAGTACTAGGTTTTCATATTTTTTTTCAAGTGTCCTTTAGTGTTAGTTGTCCAAACATTCCCTCATTTACCCTTCAATCCCATCACCCTCCCTATTTAATCCTTCTATTCTAGTCTCCCTTTTATCTTTCCATGAAACTATATTCCATTTCCTCTTCCTTGAGAGATATTCTCCTTCACCCTGGAACTTTATTGGGTACCGAATCTCTGTGGTTATTCAGATCATAGCACACATTTTCAAAGTTTAAGAGGTAACGTCCCACATATAAGAAAAAAATACAATTTTTTAGGGTCTTGGTTACTTTGCCAGCGATGATTTGTCCTACCTTTATCCATTTATTTGTGAATTTCATTTTTAACAGCTAAATGATATTCCATCTATGAATGTACAACATTGTCATTACCCACTCATCAGTTGATGGCATCCAGGCTGTTTCCAATTTATTGCTATAGTGAATAAACCAGTAATGAACATAAGATCAAGTGTCTCTCTATTGAGAGGCAGATTCCTTTGTGTACATGCCCAAGAATAGTATGGATTGAAGTAGGTAAATTCCTAGCCTTCTAAATAATGCAAGCATAAATACTGAATCCTTGAGTGATGATGTTGGTAGAGGCTTGGATTAGAAAATGTTGTTTTAAGATTCCTACAGCCGACTGAGTATAAAGAGTGACAGGATCACAAACGAATCATGTAGTATCTTGTGATCAAGGGAAATTCTTATCTCTATCATGAGGACAAGAGAACAACCATGAAACATTTGGAGCTAGAGAATAGCATGATATAATCTCTATTTTTCTTGTTGTAACTCTACTATGTGAAGCAGATTACATGAGTAAAGAATAGATGCCAAAAAAATAAAATTGAGAAAAATAGACAGAGTAGATGGTCGTATTCACCTCTACTCTTCTCTCCTACTCATTTTCATGTATGATTATATCTTGTGTGTGTTTGTTATTTTCCTTCTTTTGGCTATTCCTTTACTTCTTCCCCCACATTATTTCTCTCTTCTTTCCCTTTATCTATTTGTAAATGTTCCCTTTAAGGATCTAAAAATTGTGTTCTTCAACCAAGTACATGTCAGCAAATGGTTGTGAAAGCATACAACTTGCTCGTTGTCAATACAATGAGGTGGGAGAACTGTAGCTTAGAACCTTTTCTTCTTTGATAGTTTAAACTGACAATGAAGGTCAGACTTCTGCCTCTCTGGTCTGTTTCCAACCTGCACATTCTCTTCTAAGGAGATTCCCCAGGCTTCCATCATGCTAATTATTGAAACTTAAGGACACTAAAGGACTCACCAAAGGTGGTTGTTGTTGCTACAACAGAGGTGACATCACTGAATTCCATCTTTTCCAGAACTCAATAGAATTTCAGGGAAGGGTGTGCTGATGCAATTTTGAACTAATATGCCCTCCCTGCTAACCATCTTTCCTCAAAACTCAGCAGTAGTTAGGTTTCTCTCTCCTGGAATTTTTCTTGGGACACAAAGCAAAACCTTCAACAACTCCTTCTTACAAACCAGAGATTTCTAGTTGGTTGGAAATCCTTTAGTAACCTCAATATGGGTGATTAACTCTGTAGATTCCATCCTTTCTGCGGTGTGCATTTGCTTCCTGTGAAAACATTTTTTCAGTTTCTAAGAGCATTTAGCTGTTGAAGAGTTGAACTCAGGCTGGTTGTGTTCTGTAGGATTAATAAGAGTCCAAGTTACAGTTTTCCTAGGCTCCCCTAGAGGCTCTACATTCAGTTTCCCAGTTTACTCACTTCCACATGGTATCTATTCCAGCCTTGCTATATCTTACCTGAGCTCAGAACTTGCTCCACTATCACTTTTTAGACAAACTAATATGTCTAGACAATTGGAGAAATCTTGCCAGCACACTGTTCTGTTCTCACTTCAACTTCTAGCTGATTTTGAAAAATAAGGAAAAACAATTCAGGCCCATGTGCATTCTACCCTAATCCCTTGGGGAATGTAGGGAAAGATGTTAGGTGTGGTTAGCAGTGTCTATTAGTACTCCAGCTAAGTAGTTTGAGAGGAGGCTTAAGACTAGCCAGAATTGGAAGAGCCTGCACAAAACCCACTTGCCTCTGAAGGAGAACATATATGTGCAAGGCTAGGAAGTGAGAGGGATGGTTGATGCTGCTATTTACCACAGCATCTCTCAGAATGTACGGAGAAATGGTTTATTCCAGATGACTGATTTATTTTTGTCAAGTTCTCCTGGAGTGACTTCACCACTAATCTGCATAAACATTATGAAGTTTGAGAACCAGTACACTATAAGGTCCTGTTGACATGCAACTTCCTATACTTGGGCTAGACCCTTTTGGCAGGGACACTAATATAATAAGACTGCATCTGCACACTGTTCAAAACAACAATAAGTCTCCATTGAGAAAAGTCCTCATGAACTCCCTCAAGGAAATATTCAAATTGTTTATGACTGATTGCATTCAATATAGAAGATCATCTCTGACTTAAAACTAATGTTTTCATATTGTAAGGCCAGTCATGGTCTCCAGGGCCCTGGAATACTAGGTGGTAAGAGAGGGTTCTGCCCATTGCAGGAAATCAAGTTTTGTCTCTCAAACAACAAGATTCCAGATTTCTAGCTGCCAAATCTGGGAGACCAGACATGAGAAAGCACATGGCCAAGTCATCCAATATTTCAACTGATTTCTTCATCAACCATCCTACTTCTTCATTTCTATTTATCTTATGATTTCAGATAGCCTTTTGTGGATGTGACTCAACATTTTGGAGAATGGAATGAATGATATATTTATGAACTACCTAAGGGGATACATGCATGTCACTAAGTTGAGCACATTGGCAAAACTGTATTGCTCAAAGTGGGGAACCCAATGCTCATCACAAGAAACACCTGAAGCTCTGAGATAGGAAACTCCTCATGCCCAACCAAATATCACTGATTGCAGTGTCTAGCAGGGAACAGTTGCCCAAATGCACAAACTCATAGAAAAATATTCAGCATATCTTTGTGCTTTTATATGTGTGTGTGCTTGTGTGTGTGTAAGACAGATAAATTCAGATAGTGCAAGAGGATGCTACCAAGGATGTTAAATATTTCATGTGGTTGTGTCATCTCAGAGAGGATCAAAATATGCAGGTATAAGGTCATAGTCTTGTATCTTTACACTGAAATATATGGCCAGGCCTCTCTAATTGCTACTTGAAGAACCCAGTACACAGTGTCTTGCCTGACAAATAATCACCACAAACTTACAGCACCTTACATGTCAAAGAAGCTGCTACATGACAGGATTTGTCCAAATGTATCCTGGGAAGAAATTCTTCTTTCACAGTCCCTGAGTTGTGTGACTCAGGCTACAGATTTGGGTTTCATTTTGAAGTAACACAATAGTAGTCTCTCCCCATCTGTTCTATTGCACTTACCATGACAAGTCTAATATATCGGGTGAAAGTCTGTAGATTGAAATGAAAGGCAAGACATCCAGTCATTCATGCTAAGATATCTCTTCTTCATTGCAGAGAGGGTGCCGCATTATATACAGGCTTACAGTACATTTGAAAAATCCCCATGTGGAAGAGATAATATGTACCTTGTTTCTCTCAGTGCTAGATATAGATGTCAGTGAGGCAAGGCTGGGGAAGTAAGCCAGGGCTAGAAAACAGGATGCACTTGGACAGAAAAATATGATGCAACTCTTGGCTGGGCAGCTAATCATAGAGACCCTGTTGGGGCTGGCATCATATATATATATATATATATATATATATATATATATATATATATGTGTGTGTGTGTGTGTGTGTATGTGTGTGTGTGTGTGTGTGTGTGTGTGTGTGTGTGTGTGAATGTCTCAGGTGACTAGGACGTTAATGTCAAACTTACCCGTTAATGGAGAAATCACCCAGGCTGTATGACACTCTAGTCATGGTTTGGCGGGCATCCCCTTAGACTCACCTCTCATTGGCTGCATAATTTTTCTGTAAGTTCAACTATACTTGAGCTGAAAGATTCTCTGTGGTACTCCATTTGACAAATCGAGCTTGGGCTTGCCTATCACCAAGGTGCCTTAGTGAAATGAAGTATATGCTATCAAGTCATATGGCCGCATGGTCCAATGATGGGGACACAGGCCATTTTTCATTAAGCGGCCTTCCTTCTGGGTTCCTCTCAATATGATCTCTCCAGTGGATGGGGGAATCCCAGGTCTCATTTATCCTATTAATTTGACTGCACAATTGATGCTTATAAACTTTGGCAGGAGTAACACAAATGCACAATAATGTAGGCAAACAGGTTTAAGGATGATAGTTGATGAATATTTTAAATTCCTACCTGGATTAAGATGTTTAAAGAGCTCTGAGTGCTGAGAGAATCTGATACTTCCCTTGATGGTTTATACACTGTGCTGGCTGTAGTTACAGACTGTGAGGTGACAGTCTCAGATAAATTGGCTCTTTTAGCAGCAACAGAAATAACTACAATCAACCCAGCAGTGATGCCTAAGTCTCTCTTTTGCCACATGAGGGCAACTTGCCTTTCTCTGGATATATACACTGGCATAGGGTGGATTTCAGTAATATGAACTCCCAAAGCCTATACTTCACATCTCTAGCAAGTTTGTAAGTGGCCATGTCCTGTTCAAAAACTGAAAAGGGGATTTAGCCACTCATCACAGTCCATACCAGTGTCCAGTTATTTTAATGCCTGTGACACCAAATTAGGGCACAATCGGGTCTTCTCCACTGCGTAGTGCATGGATGTTTCCAATTGATCTGAGCTAAAATCCCTTGAGTTCCATCATGTCAGAATCTGTCTGTAGCAGATTGCTCACTGGCATCCACATTTTAAAAAATTGAAATGAGGAGTGCATGATTTAATGAATCATTTGGGGACTTGGGACATTACTCCCCACATGTCCTATCTTTTGACACATGAATGGTAGCTTTACCCATTTGTACAGTGGCCATCAGGAAACCTGAATACCTCGCAACTGCCATGTGCACATAATTTAACTTGTCAAATTGTGCAATATGAGTAACAACCTTTTGCCATAAATGGTGAGGAAATAGGCCTCAAGGTTTTTTAATAGTTATAGATAATATTGTGGGTATAACTCATTGCTTGAAAATTTTAATGAACAGTCTCTCTAGTTAAAACAATTTGCCCTCCCAGATATCTGTCATTTCAGTGGTGAAAGTTAAGAGACTGCAGTGCTCTCTCAACCTGAGATAAGCAACCATTGAATATTTCCCAACAAATTCTAAAAATCATTCAAAGATGGCAATCTATACTATGTCCCAAATAACTTTTGAAAATTAGTTGTAGTTTGTGAATATTTGTTTTTCTTATCCAATATATAATCCAATCTATGAAGTTCTCAATAGTTGACAAAGCCTCATTTGTATCTTAACTGACATTTACAAATTTGTATCTACAAGTGATTTCTTTGTAGATGGTATCTAACAGGACAGCAGTTTTCCTGAGGTTTCTTCTCAAAACCTTTTTTTTTGCTCTAGAATTCCTTTTCCAACCATAAAAATTTAGGAGAATTCCTATAGACTGCTCTTTGGATATCTGTATAGAATCATCCATAAAGACTTATTTGGCTTTTAGGCCATGTCGTAGTCTTCTGTTACTTTTCATTGACTGCCTCTAAGGATTTAAATCACCAAACTTTCATGATAACAACCTGACTGGCTCGATGATCTTTCTGGCTATATCAAAAGCAACTTAGGTAGCTTCTTAACTTTCCAAAGCTATTAAAATATCCTTTTATTAATATCCAAAGCAATTCAACTGGTTCAAAATCAGACACGCACCATCACATTTCACACATACTGGTGTAGCCACATGATACATACAGAACATACATACATCTTTTAATCATCCTTTTTCCCCAAGTCACTTTGGTTTTGAAATGAAACTTCCTTAATTGAAATTTCTTGTGACAGTACAGCTCTAGCCAATCTTGGAATTAAAACAAAAGTTTGAAAAAGACCCTCATGGTTTTCCCCATCTTTCCATTTCCAATCATCAATATTCTGTTTTAACTAGGCAATTTGAGAAGTGTTGAAAGTGGTAAAATTAACATCAGGTCCTTTTAAAAATATTTGAACCAGTATTTTGGAATTCCTACTGGGGTGAGCATTCTTGGTTTAGCAGCATTCATGACCATCAGAGTTTTAATTACCTCTCACAAATATCCTGTAACAGGTATCATTTTCTTTATATTTTTCTCTATAACAAAAAGAGGTACATTCAAAGTGGAGGTGGAAAGTTCGATATGTCCAGGGTCCAATTGCTCTTGAACCACCTTATGAGCAGCATCCAATTATATTTTACATAGGGGCCATTTTTTTACCCATATGGGTAACTCTGATTTCCATGTGTTTGGATTAGGCCATATGGATGGAGAATGACACAATATCCTCAGCTAAAAATGACACAGTCCTGTCCAATTTTCTGACATGTGGGTAAAGAAACTTTCTTGAGTGGTAATAACATTTTGAGTGATAAAAAGTTCTGTGTGCCTCTCATCATTTCTGGTTTTGAGAAGTTCTGAGGTACACTAAGGAAATACATTTATATCCACTCCTTGTAATGTAGCACGGCACAATGCTAACCAAGTACTAATAGCTCAGTTTAAAGTTAAACATGGGCAGTATTTTACTAATTGATATTCCTGGGAATTTTTAAATATTTTTTTCAAGATCAGACTTTTGTTTCTTAATCTTAGCACTATCACTCCATAGGGCATCATTCACTAATCTCCAACAGAGAAAGGCAGCAATAGGAAAACATTCGAGTCTTTCGTTCTGAATAGCTTTTTGGAGGTCATATTTAAGTAGTTCCCAATCATGAATATTAAGCCTTCTGGAGTGTAGAAACTGTGGACTCATTTTCCCTAAGTTAAAATAGAATCTTATCTGTTTTTTGCTTAACGCTGGTACCTTGTCTATTTAACAATTCTAATAACTGTTCTATCAATACAGCCATAGAAGCTTAAGTACCCAGTTTTCTTTTTTATTTTATTATTTTAATTTTAAATAGCTTACTTTCTATGTCAATCCTATTTCCCTCTCCCTCCCCTCCTACCACCCAGCCTCCCACCCTATTCCCACTTCCTTCCACATAGGGGATATCTAGAGTCTGTAATTTCACTCAGGGCAGGGGCCAGGCACTCCCCTAAGAGTCCAGGCTGAGAGAGCATCACTCGTTGTGTTATGGACACACAAAGTCTGTTTATGTGTGAGGGATAAACACTTATCCACTGCCCAGGGCCCCATAGGTTGCCCAAGCGTCCTCACTGACTCTCACAGTCACACTCAGTGGGTCTGGATCAGTCACATCCTGGCCTGCCAGCTGTCGGTCTAGGGTCCAAGAGTTCTCCCCTGTTCAGGTCAGATGTCTCTGCTGGTTTTGCTAGCCCATTCTTTGCCAATTTGCTCATCTCTCCTCTCTCTCTGTCACTGGGTTCCATGGGTTCAGCCCAGTGTTTAACTGTGGGTATTTGCCTCTGCTTCCATCAGTCACTGCATGAAGGCTCCAGGATGGTTATAGACATCAAGTTCATTATCAGGAATGGGCATTCAAGGTGGTCTCTTCACTATTGCTTAGAATGCCAGTTGGTGTCATCCCTTCAGATCACTAAAGGTCTCACTGGTGCCAGATCTGTCTTCTAACCTATGATACCCTCTTTCCCCTATTTTACCCCCCCCTCAACCTTCCTGTTCCCCCATGACCTACTCTCTCTTCCTCTTCTCCCCCTCTCTTCTTCCCAGCTCTGACTCCCCCTACCCCTTGCCGTGTTCCCAATTTTTTCAGAAGATCTTGCCTCATTCCTCTTCTCTAGGGTACCACGAATATCTCTCTTAGGTCCTTTCCTGTTTCCCAGTCTCTCTGTCTCATCTTTCCCAAGTCTCGCTCTTGATTGAATTTTCTTTCTTTTCCAATATCCTTTCTTTTCCGATCTTTCTCAAACTTCCAAGTCTCTCCAAATCTTGGTGGAACCTCACACCATGAGGAAGTCTAATATATCAGGTGAAAGTGTAAAGATTGAAATGAAAGATAAGATGTTCAAGGCCTCTTCATCATTGTAGAGAGGGAGCAGCTTTATATAAAGGATTACAGCACAGTGGAAAATCCCCAGGTGGAAGAGATTTTGTTTCTCTCAGTGTTAGATGTTGATATCAGTGGGACAAGGCCAGGGCATTAAGGCAGGACTTAGAAATATGGTGCACTTGGACTGGAAAACAAAATGTTCCTGTTGGCTGACCAGTGACTCAATGAGACACTATGGGGGCTTGGACCCAACAATATTCTGATTCTGGAAAGCATACAGAGATACTATGTTGTTGCATATGGAAACACTAAGTATTTAGAAACACAGAAGCTCAGGTTGTAGATGATATAAACAAAGGATGAAATTATGGAGTCAAAATGGTCACCATGGCATTGGGAAAAAATAACACTTATGTTCAGTTGATTCTTCAGTGATGGAGATGAGTAAACATGACAACTCCTTTGTTTCTCTGGACACTTGTTCTATCTGGGTGTTCAGACTCTCCATCTGCTGTTTCATTTCCTTTCTGTTGAGGAGGGCTCGGGTTGGTGATAGGTCTCCAGCAGTCACTGTAGGATGATGAACACAAGTAAACTTGCATTGTGACAAAATATAGATGATGTACAGATTATTCTGAGACCTACAAATGTTCCAGAATGCTCCTTGCCTGTGACTGTGGATTCTGCCCCAGACTTGAGATGCCCATGCAGGGGATTTCAGCTCTCACAACTTGGAAGGTTGTTGCATTTCTCAGGCACCTGTTTTCCAGTTGCCCCTCAGCACATACCTCCAGTAAAGAAAGAAGGAACTTCCTCATCTTATTCACAAATGCAGACTCTCCATTTATCTTACCTCAGAATTCACGAGTCTGTGAGTTTCGAAGCTAGGAAGTAATGATCATAGTGCACAGGCAGCTAGGTCTTTCTTCAGAATCCAAATATTTCTGACATTTAAGTCCAAGCACATGACTATAGATGGCTTGAGAATCCATACTGGTACAGGACATGATCACCAGATTCAAAATGTGACGTCACTAACAACATAGGAAACACAATGTTCACAGTATTTAAAGTTATCCACTGGTGTTGAAGTACAGTTATGACCATCCTAGAGCTGAAACACTCTTCTAGTTTCTATTTCCATTTGGCCTCATGTTGTTGCTGGTCCTCCATCAACCAACACTTTTCTGTAAGATTTAAAACCAAGAGCTCCAAGGAGAAGAACTTTACCTTGCCAGTTCCTGGATTCTGGGAGTGACAAATTACTAGCCTGGAATCCTTCACTTCCAGAAGACCTGACAGGCAGTGAATTCCAAATTCTTTCCAGAAGCCACAATTCCTGTGCTCCATTACTCAAAGTCCAAGCTAAACAAAACCTTCTCTAAAGAGCATGCCATCTTCAGCCTAGGACTCACTGTACTTCCTTTTGGACTTTTTTCTTTGACAGTTTAAACTGAGGCTGGAGATCAGCCATCTTCTGCCTTTCCCTTGTTTGGTTCCCCTCCAAATGCCATTTGTGTTGCTACAAAACAAGTGACCTCACAGGATTCCATGGTCTCCAGGATGCAATGGAATTTTAGGGAAGGGCCTGCTGATGCCATGTGGAATAAACATAGCCTCCCTGCTAACCAGCTTTCCTCATAACTCTGCAGAATTCAGGTTTCCCTATACAGGAATCTCTCCTGGGACACAAATCAAATCCAGCATTTCTTCTTTCTTCCAACTAAACATTGTACATCCTTTAGAATCTCCCACATTATAGGATTACTGCAGTGTGCATTTGCTTCCTGTGTAAATATTTTTTGGCTATAAGAGGAACTGGGGTTGAATAGTTGAACCCCAGGCAGGTTTGTGTCAACTAGAGGTAATATGAGCCCAAAATACAGTGTTGTGCAGGCACCCCAAAAGGCTCTAATTTCAGTTTGCCAGATTGTTAACATCCACCTGGTATGTAATCCATGCCATGCATTTCCGATCTGAGCTCAAGCCTTGCAACACTGTTACTTTATATCCAAATTAATATGCCTAGACGATTGGAGAAATCTTGCCAGTTTACTTCTCAGTTCTAATTCTACTAGATTTTAAAAGATAAGTACAAACAAGTCAGGCCCATGTGTATTCTACCCTAGTCCCTGGGGGACTGCAGGGAAAAATCTCAGGTGGTTAAGAGTATCTCTTAAAGCTTCACCTAAGCAGATTTTAGCAGAGGCTTCAGACTAACCAACATGGTAGAAGCCTGCATAACCCAATTGCCTTTAAAGGAGAGCATATCTTCGCAAGCCTAGGAAGTCAGAGCAATGGTTGATGCTGTTCTTATACCACAGCATATATCAGAATGTACTGAGAAATGGATTCTTCCAGATGACTACTTTATTCTTTTTAAGTTCTCCTGGAGTGTCATCATCACAAATACACCATAACATTATGAAGTTTGGGAACCAAAACCCTTCAAGGTCTCTTTTTTTATCATTTTTATTTTAATTTTAAATAGCTTGTTTTACATGTCACTCCCAGTTCCCTCTCCCGAACCTCCTCCCGCACTCCCCTTCCCCCCCTCCCTCCCACCCTATTGCCAAATCCTTCCACATAGGGGATATCTAGAGTTTGTCATTTTACTCTTGGTAGGGCCAAGGCACTCCCCTAAGAGTCCAGGCTGAGAGAGCATCTCTCTTTGTGCTATAGGCACATGAAGACAGTTTGTATACCAGGGATAGACACTGATCCACAGCTCAGGGCCCCATAGGTTGCCCAGGCCTTCTCACTGACACTCACATTTGGGGGGTCCAGATCAGTCCCATGCTGGCCTCCCCACTGTCGGTCTGGGGTCCAAGAGCACTCCCCTGTTCAGATCAGCTGTCTCTGCTGGTTTTGCCAGCCCATTCTTTGCCAATTTGCTCATCACTCCTCTCTCTCTGTCACTGGGTTCCTTGGGTTCAGTTCAGTGCTTAGTTGTGTGTTTGCCTCAGCTTCCATCAGTCACAGGATGAAGGCTCCCGGATGGTTATAGACATCAAGTGCATTATCAGGAATGGGCATTCGAGGTGGTCCCTCCACTATTGCTTAGCTTGCCAATTGATGTTATACCTTTAGATCACTCGAGGTCACTCTGGTGCCTGATCTGTCTTCGATCCTATGATTCCCTCTTCCCCCTATTCTACCCCCACCCCTCAACTTCCTGTTCCCCCATGACCAACTCCCTTCCTCTTTACCCCCTCTATTCTTCCCAGGTCCCACTCCCCGCACCCCTCGCCGTGTTCCCCATCCATCAGAGGATCTTGTCTCCATCCTCTTCTCTTGGGTACTATGCATATATGCATATCTTTTAGGTTCTTTCCTGTTTCCCAGACTCTCTATCTGTGGAAGTGCAGACTGGCACTATCCTGATCCATATCTAGAATCCATATATGAGTGAGTACATACCATGTTTATCTTTTTGCGACTGGGTTACCTCACTCAGGATGGTTTCTTCCAGTGCTATCCATTTCCCTGCGAATTTCAAGATTCCATTGTTTTTTCTGCTGAGTAATACTCCATTGTGTAAATGTACCACATTTTCTCTATCAACTTTTCAGTTGAGGGGCATCTAGGTTGCTTCCAGGTTCTGGCTATTACAAACAATGCTGCTATGAACATAGTGGAGCAGATGCCCTTGTTGTATGAACCTGCCTCATTTGGATAAATGCCTAAGAGTGAAATTGCTGGGTCTAGTAGTAGATTAATTCCCATTTTCCTGAGGAATCTCCATACTGATTTCAAGGTCTCTTTCACAGACAAATTCCTATGCTTGGACGAGACCCAATTGACAGGACCACTAATATAATAAATCTTCCTCTGCACACTGTTCAAATGAACAATAAGTTCTTCCAGGAAGAATTAAAAATATTTATAAATGATTGAATACAAGATAGAAGAGCATCCCTAAATAACACCTAAGGCTTTAGTGTACTAACACCAATAATTTTCTCAAATTAATAGGTGGTAAGAGAGAGTTCTGTCTGCTGCAGAAATCCAGGTTTGTCTCTCAATCAGAGGAGTCTTTCAGATCTCCACCTGACAGTTCTGCAGAAGCAGAAATGAGCACACACAGGCCAAAGTCATCCGGTATTTCCACAGATTGCTCTCTCAACCTTCACACTTCTTCTTTTCTATTTATATTATGTTTTTCAGATAGGTTCTTATGTAGAAAAGACATGCCTAAGCCTCTTGATATTTCTGTCACTAGTTCCCTGGTACTGGTTTCAGAGATATGTCACCACACCCCATGCATGTAATCTCATCACTATTGTTTTGTTCATTAATGATGCCCATTTTGTCTTCAACAAGGTGGCTAGTAATTGAAAAATAACATATGGTCTGAATGCTTGTCTGGATTGCCAGTACCTGCTTAGTCATCTTGCCAATCTATCACCAGAACCACTGCAATTAATGTTACATATTTATATATAGGTTCTCTACACATATTTGCCCTTCATTTGATATTTTCCCCCAAATGATTGACTGTCACACTCCAGTAAGACCAAGAACTCAGAGAAGGAAATTTTAGTAGCATCTATGATGTTTCTGTATGCCTCTCTGAAGGATGTTACAGGGTTCATTTTCCAATCTTTCCTCCCCGAACACTAAGATTGAATTTAGGACATGGAACATGTATGGCAAGCTCCCTATCTCTTAGTTACATTCCTAGACAGGAACTCCATTCCATTCATCTGCTACAATTACTACGAGGCAGGTGGCTACAAAAGATTGAACTGTCAATTTGGACACCATAAGAATGTTCCTTGAGAACAGGTGACAGATTGCATTCAAGACTAGAACTTTTTATTTGAATGCAAAGAATGGCCTCTGTCTACATTGCAGACTATACACAATTTAGTCTGAGAAATGTTTTATGAATACTTGGTTGACAGTACTACAGCTCCAGGCTGCCAACTTAGTAGCACACATAAGCTACTACTATATTTTAAAGTGTGATCTCATTTATCATCCATCATGGAATCAATGTCTTCTTCCTCAGTTCCTCTTCCTTTCCCAATTTCAAAGAGGAGGGATTACAATCCAATGGCCACACAGTACTATACAAACTGCAGTGAGATATATGGCTCCTCCTCCTTTCCCTCCTCCTCTCCTCCTCCTTCTCCACCTCATTTTTCTTCTTCTTCTTCTTCTTCTTCTTCTTCTTCTTCTTCTTCTTCTTCTTCTTCTTCTTCTTCTTCTTCTTCTTCCTCTTCTTCTTCCTAAACTTCTTATGTTATTATCATTATTAACACTAGTTTGGTAACTGAAAACTGTTTTCTGGGTAGCAATGGAATTTTGGGAAATCATTATGTACACATGGCAGGCTACAATCTCTTAAAAATCCCATGGCCTCTTCATCTAAATACTGATATTTATAAAGTATGCCTACATGCACAGTAATATTTAATAATTGATATTCATTACCTGTGTATGCGTTTTGACAGATTGTACACATGTGTAGCAAATGAGTTTCTGTGGATCCCAGAAAGGCAGAAGAGAGCATCAGATACAGTATAAATTGAGCGCTGGACATTGTTATCTATGTAGACCTTGGGAATCAAACTTGGGTCCTCTGGCAAGAGCAGCTGGTGCTTAAAACCACTGAGCAATCTCTCCAGAACTATATCATTGTTTCTAACATGTGTCCTATTATTTGGTTAAAACTCACAGTTTTCAGGCTAAATCTGAATATACAAGGGCACATGTTGTTTGACTGAGCCACTATGCCTCCTGGTTCTCTTCATTTCTCAAAATGCTAGGTTTACTTTTGAATTTCAATTAAAACTGTTTCTTGCCACATATTGATGTACATGTTTTTAAATCAGGAAACAGAGGCATAAACATCTCTGTGGGTTTGTGGCTATCCTTCTATACAGAGATAGTTCCATTTCAGCCAAGACAATTTCTCTTGTACACATTCTCAAATTGAAACCCAACAAGTTTGCATGATCAAGATGGTGTCACATCTTTTAATCTCAAAACTTAGAAGACAGAGAGAGGCAGAACTCCGCATTGAAGAACTGACTATTTATCACATTTTGATGCATAAACAGGGATGAATCTCCCCTGGTGGATCAAGTAACCATGAGTTGATGGTGTACTCCAATGCCCACTCAAGGTAGAGGTGATCTTGTGGCCCTATCTCAGGCTCAACTTCTGGTTACCCACTCTGGGATCTCCTGTCCTGTGGACTGCAGGCAGGTCTACTCGAATCCTGGGTACCAAGCAACTTTGAGTCTGCTGACATTGCTGTGCTTGTTCCCCTCCCACCATAAGGAGAGAGATTGCCTGAGACCTACCTGAGACCCATCAGAGTATTGAACCTGGTATTACACTGGAAAAGAATCTTGGACCAATAACAACCAAGACAGAAAGAGACCCAACATGCTTCCATTGGAAAAAAGATTGGGAAGATAACAGTAGAAGAGCACATTCAAAAACAGAAAAACAAATTTGACAGTTAAAGTGTTTGAGGAGTTTACACCAGCAACATATGAATATTCCTAACAGAATAAGAAGAGAATGATTTTAAAAACAAATTCATGAATATGAAACAGACCAAAAAAGAAAAAAATGGGAAAATCCTTTAAAGAAATGGAAGGAAACACTAACCAAAAATTGCAAGAAACAAAACCCCAGCGAGCCCAGCTTCAGGTGAGATTGGGTCTTCGGCGGGGACCAAGTGCCCAAACAACACCCATCCCCTTGATCTACCTGGCTACTCCTGGCATCCAGAAGAGCTGCCCACACAGGAAAGACATCAGCCCTTTCAAGCCCCAAACCCCAGCCAGTCCAGCTTCAGGTGAGATTGGGTCTCCGGCAGGACCCCCTGCCCAACACCCATTCCCTTGATCTTCCAGGGCTGCTCCTGGCATCCAGAAGACCTGCAAACAGGAAAGACATCAGCCCTTCCAAGACCCCAACCACAGCGAGGCCAGCTTCAGGAAAGACATCAGCCCTTCCAGGCCACAAACTCCGTGTCAGCATCCCCAGCTTCAGCTGCAGGAAGGAAGGAGACCAGTGGAGACAGAAAGGCCCCACCAGCACCCACTGGAAGTAGAGATGGGAAGAAGACAGAATAAGAGCTCAGTCAGCAATAGAAACACCAACAAGACCCCACCAGAATCTAGGGATCCAACACCAGCAAGACCCAAAAAGCACTACATGGACGAAGAAGAGGAGACAGACCTTAAATTTTATTTCATGAAGATGATGGAGATCCCCAAAGAAGAAACGAGGAAATCCCTTAAAGAAATAGAATCCATGAACTAAAATCCATGAAATGGGGGAAAAATTCAAGAAATAAACAAATCGCTCAAAGAATCTAAAGAGCACCAAAAAAAATAAACAACCAAAAAAATTAAAGAAACAACTCAAACAGTTGAAGGATTGAAAGCTGAAATAGGAACGATAAAGAAAACAAAGAATGAAGGGATGCTGGAAATAGAAAAACTGGATAAATGATCAGGAATGACAGATGCAAGTATCACCAATAGAATACAAGAGATAGAAGAGAGAATCTCATGTGTTGAAGACTCATTAGAGGATATAGAGTCGTCAAGCAAAGAAAATCTCAAAACCAACAAATCCTTAACACTAAATATCCAGGAAATATGGGACACCGTGAATAAGCCAAACCTGAGAATAATAGGTATAGAAGAAGGCGAAGAAATACAACTCAAAGGTACAGAAAACATATTCAACAAAATCATAGAAGAAATCTTCCCTAACCTAAAGATAGATATGCCTATGAAAATACAAGAATCTTACAGAACACCAAATAGGCTCGACCAGAAAAAGAAGTCAAACCTACAAAGTAAAGAGAAAATATTAAGAGCAGCTGAAGAAAAAGGCCAAGTAACGTACAAAGGCAGACCTATCCGAATTAAACCTGACTTCTCAATGGAAACGATGAAAGCCAGAAGATCCTGGACAGATGTCCTACAAACGCTAAGGGAACAAGGATGCCAGCCCAGATTACTATATCCAGCAAAGCTCTCAATTACCATAGATGGAGAAAACAAAATATTCCATGACAAAGCCAGATTTAAACAATACATATCCATGAATCCAGCTCTACAGAAAATGCTAGAAGGAAAACCTAGATCCAAGGAAGATAACTACA
Source organism: Mesocricetus auratus (assembly GCF_017639785.1). Taxonomy (NCBI): domain Eukaryota; kingdom Metazoa; phylum Chordata; class Mammalia; order Rodentia; family Cricetidae; genus Mesocricetus; species Mesocricetus auratus. The sequence continues at coordinate 13,417 of NW_024429214.1, read as the reverse complement.
TTCACAAAGACACAGGCAATATATAATCCCACTTTACAAAACACCAAAAGAAAAAGGGAGGAGAAAGTACACAAAATAACTTCACTAACAATAAATCAAGCACAAACAAAGATCATCAATCAATGGTCATTAATATCCCTCAATGTCAACGGTCTCAACTTGCCTATAAAAAGACACAGACTAGCAGAATGGATACAAGACAGAACCCTTCCTTCTGCTGCATACAGGAAACACATCTCAACATCAAAGACAGACGTTATCTCAGAGTAAAGTGTTGGGAAAAGATCTTCGAATCAAACGCTCTCAAGAAACAAGCGGGGGTAGCAATCATAATATCTAACAAATTAGACTTCAAATTAAAATCAATCAAAAGAGATGAAGAAGGACACTTCATATTCATCAAAGGAAAAATACATCAAGACAAAGTCTCAATTTTAAACATCTATGCCCCAAATACAAAGGCACCCACATTCGTGAAAGAAACATTACTAAAGCTCAAAATGCACATAAAATCTCACACACTAATAGTAGGAGACTTCAACACTCCGCTCTCACCGCTAGACAGGACCTCCAGACAGAAACTTGACAAAGAAAAAAAAGAACTAATAGAAGTTATGACCCAACTGGGTTTAACAGACATCTATAGAACATTCCACCCAAATACAAAGGGATATACCTTCTTCTCGGCACCACATGGAACCTTCTCTAAAATTGACCACATAATAGGAAACATAGCAAATCTCCACAGATAGAAAAAATTGGAATAACCCACTGCATCTTATCAGACCACCATGCATTAACATTAGAATTCAACAATAACACAAATCGCAGAAACCTTACAAAGTCATGGAGATTGAACAATGCACAATTGCACCATCCCTGGGTAAAAGAAGAAATAATAAAGAAATTAAAGACCTCCTCGATTTCAATGAGAATGAAGACACAACATACACAAACTTATGGGACACTTTGAAAGCAGTGCTGAGAGGAAAGTTTATAACACTATGTGCCCACATGAGAAAACTGGAGAACAGTCATATTAGAGAATTAATAGCACAGCTGAATGTTCTAGAACAAAAAGAATCAAACTCCCCCAGGAGGAGCAGACTCCAGGAAATAATCAAATTGAGGACTTCAATTAATCAAATATAAACCAGGAAAACACTGAGAAGAATCAATGAAACAAAGAGTTGGTTCTTTGAGAAAATCAAGAAAATAGATAAACCTCTGTCCAAACTAACCAAAAGACAGAGAGAGAGCATGCTAATTAACAAAATCAGGGATGAAAAACGGGACATAACAACGAACTCTGAGGAAATCCAGAGAATCATCAGGGCATACTTTGAAAATCTGTACTCCACAAAATTTGAAAATTTAAAGGAAATGGACAATTTCCTGGATAGATATCACTTGCCAAAACTAAATCAAGATCAGATAAACAATCTAAACAGACCTATATCCCCTAATGAAATAGAAGCAGCCATCAAAAGACTCCCAAACAAAAAAAGCCCAGGCCCAGATGGCTTCAGTGCAGAATTCTACCAGAAATTCAAAGAAGAGCTAATTCCAATACTCCTAAAAGTATTCAACACAATAGAAGCAGGAGGCTCACTGCCAAACTCTTTCTACGAGACTACTATTACCTTGATACCCAAGCCACACAAAGACACAAGTAAGAAAGAAAAGTATAGACCAATTTCCCTCATGAACATCGATGCAAAAATACTCAATAAAATACTCGCAAACCGGATTCAAGAACACATCAGAAAAATCATCCACCATGATCAATCAGGCTTCATCCCAGGAATGCAGGGATGGTTCAACATTAGAAAATCTATCAATGTAATCCACCATATTAACAAACTGCCAAAGAAAAACCACATGATTATCTCACTAGATGCTGAAAAAGCCTTTGACAAAATCCAGCACCCCTTCATGAAAGAGGTCCTAGAGAGATCAGGGACAACAGGAATATACCTGTATGTAATAAAAAGCTATATACAGTAAACCAACAGCTAACATCAAACTAAATGGTGAGAAACTCAATCCAATTCCTCTAAAATCAGGAACAAGACAAGGCTGTCCACTCTCTCCATATCTCTTCAATATTGTACTTGAAGTTCTAGCTACAGCAATAAAAAACAAAAGGAGATAAAAGGGATACAAATAGGAACAGAAGAAGTCAAACTTTCATTTTTTGCAGATGATATGATAGTTTACATAAGTGACCCAAAAAATTCCACAAGGTTACTCCTAGAGCTGATAAACACCTTCAGCAATGTGGCAGGATACAAGGTAAAAATCAAAAACATCAGTGGCCCTATTATATACAGATGATGAAGTGACTGAGATGATGATGATGTGATTGAGAAAGAAATCAGAGAAACATCACCCTTTACAAAAGCCAAAAACAGCATCAAATATCTGGGGACAATGTTAACCAAGGAAGTGAAAGACCTGTATATCAAGAACTTTGTGTCTTTAAAGAAAGAAATCAAAGAAGATACCAGAAAATTGAAACATCTCCCATGCTCTTGGATTGTTAGGATCAGCATAATAAAAATGGCAATCTTGCCAAAAGCAGTCTACAGATTCAATGCAATCCCTATCAAAATTCCATCACAATTCTTCAAGAACCTGGAAAGAACATTAATCAACTTTATAGGGGAAAAACAAAATGCCCAGGATAGCCAAAACTACCCTATACAATAAAGGAACTTCAGGAGGCATCACCATACCTGACTTCAAGCTCTATTATAGAGCTATAGTCCTGAAAACAGCTTGGTATTGGCACAAAAATAGGCAGGTAGATCAATGGAACGCGAATCGAAAGCCCTAATTTTAACCCACACACCTATGAACACCTGATTTCTGACAAAGAAGCTAAAACTGTACAATGGAAAAAAGAAAGCATCTTCAACAAATGGTGCTGGCATAACTGGGTACTGATATGCAGAAGACTGCAGATAGATCCATGTTTATTGCCTTGTACAAAACTTAAGTCCAAATGGATCAAAGATCTCAACATAAATCCAGGCACACTGAAACTTTTAGAAAAGAAAGTGGGAGATACTCTTCAGCCAGTTGGTACAGGAGACCACTTCCTGAACATAACAACAGTGGCACAGACACTGTAATAGACAATTAACAAATGGGACCTCCTGAAACTAAAAAGCTTCTGTAAGGCAAAGGACAGTCAACAAGACAGAAAGGCAGCCCACAGAATGGGAAAAGTTATTCACTAACCCCACATCTGACAGAGGGTTGATCTGCAAAATTTACAAAGAACTCAAGAAGCAAGACTCCAAAACACCAAAGGATCCAATTAAAAGGTGGGGTACAGAACTAAATAGAGAATTCTCAATAGAGGAGTCTAAAATGGCTGAGAGGCACTTGAGAAAGTGCTCAACATCCTTAGCCACCAGGCAATGCAAATCAAAACAACTTTGAGATACCATCTTACTCCTGTCAGAATGGCTAAAATCCAAAACACCGAAGACAATTTATGCTGGAGAGGATGTGGAGAGAGGGGAACACTCCTCCACTGCTGGTGGGAGTGCCAACTCATACAGCCCCTTTGGAAATCAGTATGGAGATTCCTCAGGAAAATGGGAATTAATCTACCAGTAGACACAGCAAGTCCACTCTTAGGCATAGGGTTAGGGTTATCCAAATGAGGCAAATTCATACAATAAGGGCATCTGCTCCACTATGTTCATAGCAGCATTATTTGTAATAGCCACCAACTGGAAGCAACCTAGATGCCCCTCAACTGAAGAGTGGATGGAGAAAATGTGGTACATTTACACAATGGAGCATTACTCAGCAGAAAAAAGACAATGGAATCTTGAAATTCGCAGGCAAATGGATAGCACTGGAAGAAACCATACTGAGTGAGGTAACCCAGTCGCAAAAAGACAAACATGGTATGTAGTCACGCATATATTGATTTTAGACATGGATCAGGATAGTGGCAGTCTGCACGTCCACTGACAGAGAATCTGGGAAACAGGAAAGAACCTTAAAGTTATGCATATATGCATAGTCTCCAAGAGAAGAGGATTGAGACAAGATCCTCTGAATCGATGGGGAACACGGCGAGGGGTGGGGGGGAGTGGGAGCTGGGAAGAAGCGATGGGATGAAGAGGAAGAGTATTTGGTCATGGGGGAACAGTAAGTTGAGTGGGTGGGGGTAGAATAGGGGGAAGAGGGAATCATAGGATAGAAGACAGATCTGGCACCAGTGAGACCTTTAGTGATCTGAAGGGATAACACCAATTGGCAAGCTAAGCAATGGTGGAGAGACCACCTCAAATGCCCATTTCTGATAATGAACTTGATGTCTATAACCATCTGGGAGCCTTCATCCAGTGACTGATGGAAGCAGAGTCAAACACACAATTAATCACTGAACTGAACCCAAGGAACCCAGTGACAGAGAGAGAGGAGTGATGAGCAAATTGGCAAAGAATGGGCTGGCAAAACCAGCAGAGACAGCTGATCTGAACAGGGGAGAGCTCTTGGATCCCAGACCGACAGTGGGGAGGCCAGCATGGGACTGATCTGGACCCCCCAAATGTGAGTGTCAGCGAGAAGGCCTGGGCAATCTATGGGGCCCTGAGCTGTGGATCAGTGTCTATCCCTGGAATACAAACAGTCATCGTGTGCCTATAGCACAAAGAGGGATGCTCTCTCAGCCTGGACTCTTAGGGGAGTGCCTGGACCCTACCCAGAGTGAAATGACAGACTCTAGATATCCCCTATGTGGAAGGATTTGGCAATAGGGTGGGGGTGGGGGGAGGGAATGTGGGAGGAGGGGAGTGAGAGGGAACTGGGATTGACATGTAAAACAAGCTATTTAAAATTAAAATAAAAAATGATAAAAAATTTCAAGAAACAATTCAAACAATGTAAGCACAGTCTGAGAAAATTCTGGAATTAGAAAAGCTGAGTAAATGATCAGGAACTACAGATGCAAGCATAACCATCAAATTTCAAGAGATATAAGAGAGAATCTCAGGCACTATAAATTCACTAATAGAAATAGATTTACCCTCAAAGGAAAATCTTGAGTCCTAAAAATCCCAAACACTAAATATCCATGAAATAAGGGACACTGTGAAATGGCCAAACCTAAGAACAATAGGTATAGAAGAGTGTGAAGAAATCCACCTCAGATTTGCAGAAAACAAATTCAAAAAATCATAAAAGAAAACTTTCCAGAAGTAAAGAAAGACATGCCATGAATGTACAAGAACACTACAGAACACCAAAGTCGGCCACAAAATGTGCCAAGTAGCAATCAAAACACCAAACATAAGGAATAAATTAATAATATTAAGAGCAGCAAAGGAAAAACACAAGTAACATATAAAGGCATACCTATCAAAATTACAGCTGATTCTCCCTAAATCTCTGAAAGTCTAAGGTCCTGGATAGATATTCCAAAATAAGAGAACATAGATGGCTGCCAAGACTATTATGCCCAGCAAAATTTTCAATAATTATAGATGGAGAAAACAAGGTATTTCACAGCAAAACCAGATATAAGCAGTACATATTCACTAATGCAGACCTACAGACAGTACTGGAAGGAAAACTTCAACCTAAGGATGTTAACTAAACTCACAAAAACATAGGAAATAGATAATCACACTTTTACAAAGGCAAAAGTTAAAGCTATTCTCCAAACACCAAATAATCTAATTAAAAATTGGGATACAGAACTGAATACATAATAGAGGAGTCTAAAATGAGTGAAATACATTTTAAAAAGTGCTTCACATCCTTAGCCATCATGGAAATACAAATAAAAAAATCTCTGAGATACCAATTTGCTCATGTCAGAATGACAAAAACCCAGAACACAATGAGAATTTATACTGGAGTGGATGTGGAGAAAGGGGAACACTCCTCCACTGCTGGTGGGAGTGCCAATATTCACAGCCTCCTTAGATATCAGTATGGAGATTCCTTGGGAAAATGTTAATCACTCTACCACCACATCCAGCAATTCCTCTCTTAGGCATATATCCAAAAGGTACACATTCATAGAATAAGGATATCTCTTCAACTATGTTAAAAGCAAAATTATTTGTAGTATCCAGAAACTTGAAGCAACCTATACACTCCTCAACTGAAGAGTGGATAGAGAATATGTGTTTCATTTACACAATGGACTAATGTTAAGCAGAAAAATAATGGACTCTTGAAATTCACAAGGAAATGGATGGAATGAGAAGAAACCATCCTGAATGAGGAAACCCAGTCACAAAAAGACAAATATATGAGTGAATATGTTGATTATAGACATAGAGCCTAGGATTACCAGGTTACAATTCAAAGAGCCAGAGAAGCTAGGACACAACGATTACCCTAGAAATGCCATACATGCTCCCTCAGAGGAGAACACAGGGCCTAGAACTCCTGAGCAAATTGGTGCTTGGGAGGAAGGGAGAGGTAGCTAGGCAAATGAGAATGGGAGAAGAGGGATGAGGAGGACATGAGGGAGCAGGAAGTCTGGAGAAGAATGGAGTAGATCAAGATATTAGATAACATAATAGAGGTAACTGCTATAGGTTTAAAGAGAAATCTGGCAATAAGGAAGTGTCCATAGATCAACAAGTATGACACCATCTAACTATGTAAGAAATAGTGTAGAGAATTCCTTGAATGTCTTTCGCTTAAAATGAGATTGATGACTACCTTATGTGTCATTCTGGGGCATTCATAATGCCTCAATATATATCCCAAGTGAATGCTCATTTATTTAGTGAGGCTCCATCACTGATTATTTTGAAGCACATAACCTCACTATGAATAGATGGCTAAAAAATGAAAAAAAGTATGGTGAGGTCTCTTTGTACACACTAAAAGTTCTCAAACTTGATTTCTTCTCAACTACTGTCAACATCTTTCATTGCACAGATTCATATCAATCTCCACTGCACTGATTCTCATGTCAAGATGTCACTAAGTTGTGGTTACTTTCTTTAGGAAGTTAAACATACAAGGTTTCCCTATGTATCGCTGGCTGGGAACAAATTCACTGTATTCCTAAATATAACTACCCTCTTTCCCTCCCTTCCATCTCCATCAGTGTTATTCCAGTTCATTTTTACTCTTTCTTAGACCACTCTCCTTCTCCCAGTTATGATATTACAAGCTTGTTCACAAAAACAACTTACCCCACAATGACACATGTCACTATGCAGGCTTTTGTTTGATTTTATTTTTTTCTAAAAGTTCTGTCTAAAACTCAAGAGAAACTGACAATTACTATTCTCCTCATGGCAGACCCACTTATCAGTGTAGGAAATACAGAAATGTGCCAAAAGGCTTCTGAATCACCCTACTCACTCATTTTGCCTCTTTTCTACCAAGTGATGTATCCTCTCTGTATGTAGTCCAGGTGCAATGATCAGTATTGTCTTGTTTTTAATCTTCTGTCTCTACTAAGCTTTGCTACACTCATAATCTAGTGTCAAAAAATTATACCCCTCCATGGTACTAGGTTCACTGCTTGTTATCCCTTTTGAGGCAAGGTTTTCCTATGTATTTTTGATTCTTGTTCCCTCTTCTGTTTTCCATTTCATCGTGATTAGACTACTGTCCTGTGAAAAAGATGTGCCCACTGGTTCCCAAGTCATTCGTTTAAAGTAATATCCCTCAATATTTCCTAGGCCATGCTTAAAATAGTCACTCCTAAAGTTTCTTCCCTCTCCCTGAGAATGGTTGTTTTCTGCATGGATATGCATGAACAAATTGTGTGATACTCTTTCAGGTTTACTATTTATTTTCATTAAAATTAATATTTCTTCTTAGTGAAGTAGTTCATAAACATATAATATTCATGTCCTGCTAACTGCACACTTCAAAATAAAGATCACACCATAAGTATGCATATTAGAAATCCATGCTCAGTTTGTTACTTTGTGTGCCTTTATTTGTTTGAGAGTGGTTGTAGCATTTTATCTTGTTTTTGTTTTTGTTCTTTATTTCCATACTCAAGGTTTCCCTGAATATCTCCGGAATGACTATTGGAATCCTCCATCTGTCTCAATCTCCTGTATTCTTTAAATGCTCTACCATCACAGAACAGAAAAAATATTTACATTTTGGAAGAAAACATTAAATTTCTCAAAATTCAAGTTTTTCTCACAAACTGAATTTATGCATAATTTAACTATAAGGAATTAAGAGAATTCAATAAAATAAGGGTGAAATAGTGGACAGAATTACTAAGAATTTCATCACTGCCTCAAGTAAAACTATAAAACTCTGTTTTGAGTGTCAAAATAATTTCAGAATATTTGGAGAAAATACATGCAAGACAGAGTAAGTGTTAAAAAATGCATAAGAGATTAACAAACAAACCAAAAATGCTCCACCTACAGAAACCAACATTTTACACTTTCTAAGAAAAATCTATATAAGTATAAATCTAAAAGAGACTTGCATTTTTAGGAGAAAATAAATGATGATATAATATGTGTCCATGAGTGGGTAAAGTTGTTTAAGAATGTGGAAGGTGTAATAGTATGTGACAGAATGTAAGATAATAACGGTTGACAGACCACCCAAGTGGAATTATGACTTCTAACATCATGAGGCCAAGAGGCATAGCAGCTGAGATGCAATGCTATCTTTGGATATTTTACCCTCCCAAGTTAAGTGTCGTGTACATTCTTTAATGACAGCATATGTAAACAATGATTCTCTTAATCAGGTCATGACCAAAATCTCGAATTTGCCCTGAACCTATCAATATTTTCCATGTCAAGAGTGCCTACTATCAGAGAATGTACTCTGTGGAAAAACATGTCAAAGAATTTGTTGATTAATATTCTCCTTCCCAAAAAAGTACAAATGTGGATTAAGAAAATTAATAGACTCAGAGTTTTTAATCAAATGATGAGCTTCCCATTGTTACATACCTTCTGCTAGGTTTTAATCCACTTCTTAGACTAGACTGAGGAATCATGGACAAGTGTTCATCTACAACAAAGTACATGCACAACTTCTTCTATCAATGTCCTCTTGAAAACTGGATACACAATTTCAGTATCACTTTGTAAGATTTTATGCATTGTAGGATACTTAACTTGCTGTACAGATGACAGCTTAATGCCCATTACTGATGTACATACCAAGAAGTTTTCCTTGCATACCGAGAAATCTGTGAATCTGATTCTTACCCCACTGTCTATAATAATTTGTCCTGAAACATCTAGACTCTGCTTATAAGAATGTGGTTTCCATAAACTTTCATGAATGTTCTCTGAGGATGTAGGTCATGCACAATCAAGATATCAGCACATATGTCAACCAAATATAAGCTAAAAATGGGATGATACAGCTGTAAATTATATTTGGGAAAACATCAGGAGACTCTCAAATTCATGAGGACTCTGTAGCCAACAAGAGTTTTAAATATCTCAGACAGTCTCAGAACTGTTTTGATAGCTGAGGAATCAGCAAAAGGTCCATTATACTATGCCATTTCTTGGTTTATTTTTTAATGTATGTATACAAGATTTGCAGGATGTCTTCCCCATCAAGTCTAGTATTCATTAATTTTGAAGAGAACCATAATATATTCTTTCCTTCGGAAACAGTTACATAAACTTTACCCCAACAAAACATATTTTCTGAATTTAAATATGGAGGAATGGATCTTTAAAATATTTACATTAGTTTAATTCAAAATTTATCTCAACCAATGTCTCTCAGCATCTGCTGTCTTGTACATTAGCATTTAATAATTTAACATGACAAATCACTATACATGTCTGATTCACCCTGTACAATTCCTATTTCTATTAGGCTTGTTATATTTATATTACTTTACTCTTTCTTTTTTTCCTCAATATATGTTTTTATTTAAATTAGAAACATGAATGCTTCACATTTCAATCCCAGCTCCCTCTCCCACCCTTCCTCACTTGTCCCTCCATGAGCCCTCCTTACCCCTACCCAATCCCCACATCATTCCCCAGGAAGGGTGAGGCCCTACTTGTGGGGTATCCAAAGTCTATCATTTCATCCAGCGCAGGACCTAGGCCATTCTTCATGCCTGATAGAGACTCCCTCTATTTGAAATGGGCTCCAATAGATCATTCATACACCATGGTAAACACTGATCTACTACCCAAGGCCTCAGTTATTTCCACATTGACACTACATTCATAGAGTCTGGATCAGTCCCGATTGGCTTCTCAGCCATCATTCAGGAGTGCAAGAGCTCCCCCTTGTCAGGTCAGCTGTCTTTGTGGGTTTCACCATCATGGTCTTGACCCCTTTGGTCATCCCTCCCTCATTCTGTCACTGGGTTCCAGGAGTTCAGTTCAGTGTTTAACTGTGGGTATCTGTCTCTGCTTCCATCTGTCACTGGATGAAGGTTCTAGGATGGTATATAAGGTAGTCATCAACCTCGTCATCAGGGAGGGGCTATTAAGTTATTCTCTCCACTAATGCTTAGTTTGCCATTTGGTGTCATCCTTGTAGATCTCTGGAGATCTCCCTAGTGTCAGCTCTCCCCTCAAACCTATAATGACAACTTGAATTATGGTATCTCCTATCCTGCTCTCCTCTATTCTTATCTCAACTCAACCTTCCTGTTCCCCCATGCATTCTTCTCCCCTTCTTTTATTATTCCAATTCTCGGTGGTATGATCTCTCTTGGGAACCTCCCTGTTTCCCAGACTCACTGGCACTGCGATTGTAGGCTCACACTCCTCTGATATATATCTGAAATCCAGATATGAGTGAGTACATACCACGTTTGTCAATTTGTGACTGGGTTACCTCACTCAGGGTGGTTTATTCTAGTGCCATCCATTTGCCTGCAAATTCCAATATTTCATTGTTTTGTTTTCTTCAAAGTAACTCCATTGTATAAATGTACATTTTCGCTATCCACTCTTCAGTTGTGGGCATCTAGGTTGCTTCCGGGATCTAGCTATTACATATAAAGGTTCTATGAACATAGTGGAACAGACATCCTTGTTGTGTGAATGGGCATCATTTGGGTATATACCTCAGTGTGGAATTTTGGGGTCTTTTGGTAGACTGAGTCCCATTATACTAAGGAATCTCCATACTGATTTCTAACGTGGCTGTACAAGTTTGCACTCCCCCAACAATAGATGAGTTTTCCACTTTCTCCAAATACTCTCCAGAATAAACTATCATTATTGTTTTGATTTTTTAGCCATTCTGACAGGAGTAAGATATCTCAGAGTTGTTTTGATTTGCATTTCCCTAATGTCTAAGGATGATGAGCACTTTCTTAAGTGTCTCTCAGCCATTTTAGGCTCTTCTATTGAGAAATCTCTATTTAGTTCACTCCCCCACTTTTTAATTGAATCCTTTGGTGTTTTGGAGACTTGCTTCTGAGTTATTTGCAACTTGTGGAGATCAGCCCTCTGTCAGATGTGGGGTTAGTGAATATCTTTTCCCAATCTTTGGGGTGCCTTTTTGTCTTGCTGACTGAGTCCTTTGCCTTCCAGAAGCTTCTCGGGTTCAGGAGGTCCCAATTATTAATTGTCAATCTCAATGTTTGTGCTAATTGTGTTATGTTTAGGACATGGTCTTCTGAACCAATTGGTTCAAGGGTACCTCCCACTTTCTCTTCAGTGTGGCTGGATTTATGTTGTGGTCTTTGATCCATTTAGATTTAAATTTTTCTGCATGACAATAGACATCGATGTATCTGCAGTGTTCTGCTAGCCAATATCCAGTTAGGACAGCACCCTTTGTTGAAGATGCTTTTTCCATTGTTTAATTTATCTTCTTTGTCTAAAATCAAGTGTTCATAGGTTTGTGGATTGATCTCAGAGTTTTCTATTTGATTCCATTGGTCTACCTGTCCATTTTATTGCCAAAACCAAAATGTTTTAAGGACTATAGCTCTATAATACAGCTTGAAGTCAGGGATTGTGACCTTGCTTTGTTGAGCAGTGTTGTCTTGGCTTTCCTGGGTGTGTTGTTTTTCCATATGAAGTTGAGAATTGTTCTTTCAAGGTCTATGAATAATTGCTCTCGGATTTTGAAGGGGATTGCATTGAGTCTGTAGATTGCTTTTGGCAGGATTGCCATTTTTACTACATTGATGCTCCCTATCCAAGATCATGGGAGATATTTCCACTTTCTGGTGTCTTCATTAATTTCCTTCTTTAAAGACTTAAATTTCTTGTGATACAGCTCTTTCAATTCTTTGGATAGAATTAAGAGAATTCAATAAAATAAGAATGAAATAATGGACTTCCCTGATAGAGCTTTTTGGGTCACTAATATAAATTATTATATCATCTGAAAAGAGTGAAAGTTTGACCTCTTCCTTTCTAATTTGTATCCCCTTGATCTTTTTTTGTTGTCTTATTGCTCTATATAGAACTTTGAGTACAACATTGAATCAGAATTGGGACAGAGGACAGCCTTGCCTTGTTCCTGATTTTAGAGGAATTGCAGTGAGTTTCTCTCCATTCTGTTTGATATTGGCTGTTGGTTTGCTGTGGATAGCTTTTATGATGTTTGGTATGTTCCTGTTATCCCAGATCTCTCCATATCCTTTATCATGAAGGGATGTTGCATTTTTTCAAAGGTTTTTACAGCATCAAGTAAGATGATCATTTGGTTTTTGTTTCTCAGCGTGTTTATATAGTTGATTACACTGATGGATTTTCATATGTTGAACCATCCATACATACCTGGGAGGAAGTCGACTTGTTCATGATGGATGAGTTTTCTAATGTGTTCATGGATCAGATTTGTCAGTATTTGTTTATTTATTTATTTATTCATTCATTTATTTATTTGGTTTTTCGAGGCAGTGTTTCTCTGTATCGTTTTGGAGGTTGTCCTAAAACTAGCTCGGTAGACCAGGCCGGTCTTGAACTCACAGAGTTCTGCCTGCCTCTGACTCACAAGTTCTGGGATTAAAGGATTGTGCCACCAACACCCAGCTCAGATTTGCCAGTATTTTATTGAGTATATGTGCATCAATGTTCATGAGGGATATTGGTCTGAAATTCCTTTCTTAGTTGTGTCTTTGTGTGGTTTGGGTATTAATGTTATTGAAGACTCAGAAAAAGAGTTTGGCAAAGACCCTTCTATTTCTATTGCATGGAATAATTTGAGGTCAATTGGTATTACTTATTCTTTGAATTTTTGGTAAATTTCTGCACTGAAGCCATCTGTCTTTTGGCTTCTTTTTGGTTGGGAGACTTTTGATGACTTCTTCTATTTCCTTAGGTGTTATAGTACTATTTAAATTGCTTATCTGTTCTTTGTTTTAATTTTGGTAAGTGATATCTATCCAGCAATTTGCATTTTCTTTAGATTTTCAAATTTTGTGGAGTACAGCTTTTCAAAATATGACCTGATGACTATCTGGATTTCCTCACTGACCATTGTT